>NC_048588.1:28035981-28283481 GCF_013265735.2 Oncorhynchus mykiss
AAACCCAGCCCCTTTTCTTTTGTGTAACAAGCTGTCATATCTGTTCCGCCCGCAAGGCACGTTTTCCTTTATGACGTAATTTGTAATCAAGTTATGATTTAATTATGTGTATGTGTAATTCTGTTTGATTAGTTAGGTATTTAATAAATACATAATTCAACCCAATTTTGTATTGCTGATTCAAATTGTTAGCCAGAGTTCATGCAGATAACCAAAACTTTACAACTTTCAAATGAGACTGAATTAAGATGATGATTAATATTGACTGCTATTGATGTAAAATATTACTAGGTCTTTAAGAGTTTATTTGGAAGATAACAGCTCTATGAATATTCTTTCTTGGTGCCCGACTCTCTAGTTAATTACATTTACATGATTAGCTCAATCAGGTAATATTAATTACGGAGAAATTATTTTATAGAATAGCATGTCATATCACGTAATCCGGCATAGCCAAAGACACGACATGTCCCTTCCTCTTCCTTCCTCACTCTTCGTCTCTCTTCGTCTCTCTTCCTCTCTCTTCCTCTCTCTTCCTCTCTCTTCCTCTCTCTTCCTCTCTCTTCCTCCTCTCTCTACATTTCTCTCTGTCTCTCTCCGTCTCTCTCCTTCTCTCTTCCTCTCTCTTCCTCTCTCTCCGTCTCTCTTCGTCTCTCTCTTCCTCTATCTTCCTGTCTCTTTCTCTCTCCACAATGTGCAGTGCTAATAGAACACATATCTCCACCTCCCTGTCATTTAGTAACCACATCAACACCATTCCACACAACTAAGAGGCACTTCTGCTACTCATAAAAGAGAGCGATTACATCCAGAAAAGCAAGCAATAGACAGATAGAGGGGAAAAGACTGAGCCAGTGTAAGAGGTAGAGAATGATGTGTATAATAAATGCTGATTTCATCTCCTCTATATAACTGCGTGTGTTAGGGACAGAATGTGATTATGTGGAGTAAGCGGAGGAGGAGGCCTATATGAGCGATAAATAATGTCCCAGAGATAATGATAGGCTGTTGAGATAGATAGGAGAGTAGAGACAGACAGAGGGATGGAACACAGCAGTCACACAGGAAATGAAGTGGACTGGAATTACACTCAACATTACACCCAATAGAAGCGACCATATATAGATTCTAAGATATATCCGTCCATCTAATTATTAGTTGGAGGTGAGTGTCTTGTGGTGTACAATTGTTGTTGTTCAGATGTTTAACAGATACTCTACAGACATTGTCAGAGATATTAACACATGCCTCCACCTCAACCCAATAAATGCGTGCACTCTCTCCTCTCTCTCGGCTTTAGGTGTGTTACTGAAGTCACTGTGGAGGAGTTTCTGGTCGTCGTCGTAGGAGAGAAGGTAGGCTATGAAAATGTTGCTTACATGTCGCGGATGAATAAAGTGTTGGTGGTGTTTCTTAAAGAAAAGCGTCTTGTTGATTGGATGGTTGAGAATGGCGTGCTTCTTAAAGGTATGTTTATTCAAGTTACGCCACGTTGTTCTCTGTCAACAAGGGAAATGATTTAGAATGCACCGCCGTTTAGTCCCAATGAGCTATTGGAGCGCGAGTTATTGTGGTTTGGTAAGTTTGCAAGTACAATTAAGATTGTCCAGTGGGTTGCAAACACCCAGCGTTGAAACAGGTTATGTCGTTTTGGCGACAGGTATTTATGTTTTTGGACTCACCGGAGCAGACTTTGGAGTTTAAAGTCAAGTATGACAAGATAATGTGTATGGCTTATGCTAGTACGGGTAGTCAACAGTGTTTTGAGTGTGGGGATGTTGGTTATAAGCGACATGCTTGCCCGAAAAGGGAGAAGGCCGAGGGAGGGGCGCAGGTGGTCATCGTAACGCCTGGGCCCACTGATGTAGGGAGAGGTGGACCGACAGCGGTAGAGCAGCCACAAGTACCCATTGCTGAGGAACAAGTTGTCCGTGTTGAGGGAACGGAGTTGCAACTTGTACCAGAGGGGAATGTTAAGCAGCAGAATAATATTGTTGTAGGACGTATCTGGAGAGCCATTTTCTCAGACTGGGGGGGAGATGCCCAGTACGAGTGATGGGGTACAGGAGGGGGATAATGCAGAGCTTGTCTACCAGGTAGCGGAGGAGATGCCTGGTACAAGTAATTGGGTACAGGAGGGGTTTCAGGTGGGGCTAGTCTCCCATGGAGTGGAGGAGATGCTCCTGAGTGGCGCAGTGGTCATAGACACTGCATCCCAGTGCAAGAGGTGTCACCTGGTTGAATCACATCACATCACATCCAACTGGGATTGGGAGTCCCATAGGCCGGTGCACAATTGGCCCAGCGTCATCCGGGTTTGCCCGGATGAGGGTATGCCGTCATTGTAAATAATAATTTGTTCTTAACTGATTTGCCTAGTTAAATAAAGGTTAAATAAAACAAATGTAATGAGAAATGGGGTACAGGAGAGGGTTCAGGTGGGGCTAGTCTCCCAGGTAGTAGAGGAGATGCCTGGTACGAGTGATGGGGTGCTAGTGGGGAGTGTTGAGAGGGATGTGGCAGAGAGTGGTCTGTGGCCTCAGTTGAGAAGGATCAGGCGAAGGGTATGGATATCTCTCTTGATATAATAGCAGCTGGTGAGGACTCAATTTATGATCTAGAGGAGGTAAATGGGTTCCTGGATCAGACATTTGGGAAATCTGTCATATAGGCAGATTTTTTAAATGTTGATAAGTTTGTGAGGACCGCTGGGGTTAGACCGCTGGGGTTAGACCGCTGGGGTTAGACCGCTGGGGTTAGACCACTGGGGTTAGACCGCTGGGATTAGACCGCTGGGGTTAGACCGCTGGGGTTAGACCGCTGGGGTTAGACCGCTGGGGTTAGACCAGTTGAGTGAGAAGAAGGGTTTTCCCTTGAATAAAAGGAAGTGGGGAAGCGTGGTAAGGTTCAGAGAAAATGTAAAAAATGATGATGATCATGACTCATAGGGTGTTCTTTTCTCTCTGTCTGGTTTCTCTGTGGTTTCTTCTGCTTTTCCTTTCTCTTTTCTATATGGAGGTACTAAGGGTAGGTTATTTCAATATTAATTGGGGAAGGGACAGGAATATGAGAGCTTGGGTATTAGAAGCAATAAAACAGAAAAGGCTTGATATAGTTTTTCTACAAGAGATGGTACTAATTTTAGTGCTGGGGTGTCAATGTTGTTTTCCTTAGACTTAGGGGTGAGGGTGGTATCTAAACTCAGCAAAAAAAGAAATGTCCCTTTCTCAGGACCATGTCTTTCAAAGACTATTTCTAAAAATCCAAATAACTTCACAGATCTTCATTGTAAAGGATTTAAACACTGTTTCCCATGCTTGTTCAATGAACCATAAACAATTAATGAACATGCACCTGTGGAACGGTTGTTAAGACACTAACAGCTTACAGACGGTAGCCAATTAAGGTCACAGTTATGAAAACTTAGGACACTAAAGAGGCCTTTCTACTGACTGCTCATCTGCATGAATGTGCCTTAGGCATGCTGCAAGGAGACATGAGGACTGCAGATGTGGCCAGGTCAATAAATTGCAACGTCTGTACTGTGAGATGCCTAAGACAGCGCTACAGAGAGACAGGATGGACAGCTAATCATCCTCACAGTGGCAGACCATGTGTAACAACACCTGCACAGGATCGGTACATCCGAACATCACACCTGTGGGACAGGTAAAGGATGGCAAAAACAACTACCCGAGTTATACCAGGAATGCACAATCCCTCCATCAGTGTTCAGACTGTCCGCAGTAGACTGAGAGAGGCTGGACTGAGGGCTTGTAGGCCTGTTGTAAGGCAGGTCCTCACCAGACATCACCGGGAATGGGCATGAACACACTGTTGCTGGACAAGACAGGACTGGCAAAAAGTGCTCTTCACTGACGAGTCGCGGTTTTGTCTCACCAAGGGTGATGGTCGGATTCACGTTTTTCTTCGAAGGACTGAGCGTTACTGCACTCTGGAGCGGGATCGATTTGGAGGTGGAGGGTCCGTCATAGTCCGAGGCGATTTGTCACAGCATCATCGGACTGAGCGTTTTGTCATTGAAGGCAATCTCAGCACTGTGCTTTACAGGGAAGACATCCTCCTCCCTCATGTGGTACCCTTCCTGCAGGCATGACAATACCACCAGCCATACTTCTCGTTCTGTGTGTGATTTCCTGCAAGACAGGAATGTCAGTGTTCCAGCAAAGCGCCTGGATCTCAATCCTATTGACCACATCTGGGACCTGCTGGATCGGAGGGTGAGGGCTAGGGCCATTCCCCCCAGAAATATCCGGGAACTTGCAGGTGCCTTGGTGGAAGAGTGGGGTAACATCTCACAGCAAGGACAGGTAAATCTGGTGCAGTCCATGAGGAGGAGATGCACTGCAGTACTTAATGCAACTGCTGGCCACACCAGATACTGACTGTTACTTTTGATTTTAACCCCCCTTTGTTCAGGGACACATTATTCAATTTCTGTTATTCACATGTCTGTGGAACTTGTTCAGTTTATGTCTCAGTTGTTGAATCTTGTTAAGTTCATACAAATATTTACACATGTTAAGTTTGCTGAAAATAAATGCAGTTGACAGTGAGAGGACATTTCTTTTTTTGCTGAGTTTACAACAGAGATTGTCAAGGGTTGGGTTTTAATGGTCAAGGCGGATGTTACCTTGTTTTTTAAAATGTTTATGCTCCTAATGAGGGTGCAGAGCGTATTGCTGCATTTGATCAAATAAAGGAAACATTAAGACAGTGTGACCAAGAGGTGTGTATGGTTTTAGGGGGGGACTGGAACTGTACTGTGGATTTTACTATTTGCCTATCTGATCTATTAACGGAGTTTGACCATTCTGATATGTGGAGAGTAAGGAATGCAAAAGTTAGGCGGTACACATGGTTAAAAGTTAATGAAGGGGGTGTCAGTGCAGCAAGGTTAGACAGGTTGTATGTATCTGATCACTACTGTAGAGGGGTTGGAAGGTTAGACAGGTTGTATGTATCTGATCACTACTGTAGAGGGGTTGGAAGGTTAGACATTTTGTATGTATCTGATCACTACTGTAGTAGGGTTGGAAGGTTAGACATGTTGTATGTATCTGATCACTACTGTAGTAGGGTTGGAAGGTTAGACAGGTTGTATGTATCTGATCACTACAGTAATAGGGTTGGAAGGTTAGACAGGTTGTATGTATCTGATCACTACTGTAGAGGGGTTGGAAGGTTAGACAGGTTGTATGTATCTGATCACTACTGTAGTAGGGTTGGAAGGTTAGACAGGTTGTATGTATCTGATCACTACTGTAGTAGGGTTGGAAGGTTAGACAGGTTGTATGTATCTGATCACTACTGTAGTAGGGTTGGAAGGTTAGACAGGTTGTATGTATCTGATCACTACTGTAGTAGGGTTGGAAGGTTAGACAGGTTGTATGTATCTGATCACTACTGCAGTAGGGTTGGAAGGTTAGACAGGTTGTATGTATCTGATCACTACTGTAGTAGGGTTGGAAGGTTAGACAGGTTGTATGTATCTGATCACTACTGTAGTAGGGTTGGAAGGTTAGACAGGTTATATGTATCTGATCACTACTGCAGTAGGGTTGGAAGGTTAGACAGGTTGTATGTATCTGATCACTACTGTAGTAGGGTTGGAAGGTTAGACAGGTTGTATGTATCTGATTACTTCTGTAGTAGGGTTGGGAGGTTAGACAGGTTGTATGTATCTGATCACTACTGTAGTAGGGTTGGAAGGTTAGACAGGTTGTATGTATCTGATCACTACTGTAGTAGGGTTGGAAGGTTAGACAGGTTGTATGTATCTGATCACTACTGTAGTAGGGTTGGGAGGTTAGACAGGTCGTATGTATCTGATCACTACTGTAGTAGGGTTGGAAGGTTAGACAGGTTGTATGTATCTGATCACTACTGTAGTAGGGTTGGGAGGTTAGACAGGTTGTATGTATCTGATCACTACTGTAGTAGGGTTGGAAGGTTAGACAGGTTGTATGTATCTGATTACTTCTGTAGTAGGGTTGGAAGGTTAGACAGGTTGTATGTATCTGATTACTTCTGTAGTAGGGTTGGAAGGTTAGACAGGTTGTATGTATCTGATCACTACTGTAGTAGGGTTGGAAGGTTAGACAGGTTGTATGTATCTGATTACTTCTGTAGTAGGGTTGGAAGGTTAGACAGGTTATATGTATCTGATTACTTCTGTAGTAGGGTTGGAAGGTTAGACAGGTTGTATGTATCTGATCACTACTGTAGTAGGGTTGGAAGGTTAGACAGGTTGTATGTATCTGATCACTACTGTAGTGGGCTTGGAAGGTTAGACAGGTTGTATGTATCTGATTACTTCTGTAGTAGGGTTGGAAGGTTAGACAGGTTGTATGTATCTGATCACTACTGCAGTAGGGTTGGAAGGTTAGACAGGTTGTATGTATCTGATCACTACGGTAGTAGGGTTGGAAGGTTAGACAGGTTGTATGTATCTGATCACTACTGTAGAGGGGTTGGAAGGTTAGACAGATTGTATGTATCTGATCACTACTGTAGTATGGTTGGAAGGTTAGACAGGTTGTATGTATCTGATCACTACTGTAGAGGGGTTGGAAGGTTAGACAGATTGTATGTATCTGATCACTACTGTAGTATGGTTGGAAGGTTAGACAGGTTGTATGTATCTGATCACTACTGTAGTAGGGTTGGAAGGTTAGACAGGTTGTATGTATCTGATCACTACTGTAGTAGGGTTGGAAGGTTAGACAGGTTGTATGTATCTGATCACTACTGTAGTAGGGTTGGAAGGTTAGACAGGTTGTATGTATCTGATCACTACTGCAGTAGGGTTGGAAGGTTAGACAGGTTGTATGTATCTGATCACTACGGTAGTAGGGTTGGAAGGTTAGACAGGTTGTATGTATCTGATCACTACTGTAGAGGGGTTGGAAGGTTAGACAGATTGTATGTATCTGATCACTACTGTAGTATGGTTGGAAGGTTAGACAGGTTGTATGTATCTGATCACTACTGTAGAGGGGTTGGAAGGTTAGACAGATTGTATGTATCTGATCACTACTGTAGTATGGTTGGAAGGTTAGACAGGTTGTATGTATCTGATCACTACTGTAGTAGGGTTGGAAGGTTAGACAGGTTGTATGTATCTGATCACTACTGCAGTAGGGTTGGAAGGTTAGACAGGTTGTATGTATCTGATCACTACTGTAGTAGGGTTGGAAGGTTAGACAGGTTGTATGTATCTGATCACTACTGTAGTAGGGTTGGAAGGTTAGACAGGTTGTATGTATCTGATCACTACTGTAGTAGGGTTGGAAGGTTAGACAGGTTGTATGCATCTGATCACTACTGCAGTAGGGTTGGAAGGTTAGACAGGTTGTATGTATCTGTATCTGATCACTACTGTAGAGGGGTTGGAAGGTTAGACAGGTTATATGTATCTGATCACTACTGCAGTAGGGTTGGAAGGTTAGACAGGTTGTATGTATCTGATCACTACTGTAGTAGGGTTGGAAGGTTAGACAGGTTGTATGTATCTGATCACTACTGCAGTAGGGTTGGAAGGTTAGACAGGTTGTATGTATCTGATCACTACGGTAGTAGGGTTGGAAGGTTAGACAGGTTGTATGTATCTGATCACTACTGTAGTAGGGTTGGAAGTTTAGACAGGTTGTATGTATCTGATCACTACTGCAGTAGGGTTGGAAGGTTAGACAGGTTGTATGTATCTGATCACTACGGTAGTAGGGTTGGAAGGTTAGACAGGTTGTATGTATCTGATCACTACTGCAGTAGGGTTGGAAGGTTAGACAGGTTGTATGTATCTGATCACTACTGTAGTAGGGTTGGAAGGTTAGACAGGTTGTATGTATCTGATCACTACTGTAGTAGGGTTGGAAGGTTAGACAGGTTGTATGTATCTGATCACTACTGCAGTAGGGTTGGAAGGTTAGACAGGTTGTATGTATCTGATCACTACGGTAGTAGGGTTGGAAGGTTAGACAGGTTGTATGTATCTGATCACTACTGTAGTAGCGTTGGAAGGTTAGACAGGTTGTATGTATCTGATCACTACTGTAGAGGGATTGGAAGGTTAGACAGGTTGTATGTATCTGATCACTACGGTAGTAGGGTTGGAAGGTTAGACAGGTTGTATGTATCTGATCACTACTGTAGTAGGGTTGGAAGGTTAGACAGGTTGTATGTATCTGATCACTACTGTAGTAGGGTTGGAAGGTTAGACAGGTTGTATGTATCTGATCACTACTGTAGTAGGGTTGGAAGGTTAGACAGGTTGTATGTATCTGATCACTACTGTAGTAGGGTTGGAAGGTTAGACAGGTTGTATGTATCTGATCACTACTGCAGTAGGGTTGGAAGGTTAGACAGGTTGTATGTATCTGTATCTGATCACTACTGTAGTAGGGTTGGAAGGTTAGACAGATTATATGTATCTGATCACTACTGCAGTAGGGTTGGAAGGTTAGACAGATTATATGTATCTGATCACTACTGCAGTAGGGTTGGAAGGTTAGACAGGTTGTATGTATCTGATCACTACTGTAGAGGGGTTGGAAGGTTAGACATGTTGTATGTATCTGATCACTACTGTAGTAGGGTTGGAAGGTTAGACAGGTTGTATGTATCTGATCACTACTGCAGTAGGGTTGGAAGGTTAGACAGGTTGTATGTATCTGATCACTACTGTAGTAGGGTTGGAAGGTTAGACAGGTTGTATGTATCTGATCACTACTGTAGTAGGGTTGGAAGGTTAGACAGGTTGTATGTATCTGATCACTACTGTAGTAGGGTTGGAAGGTTAGACAGGTTGTATGCATCTGATCACTACTGCAGTAGGGTTGGAAGGTTAGACAGGTTGTATGTATCTGTATCTGATCACTACTGTAGAGGGGTTGGAAGGTTAGACAGGTTATATGTATCTGATCACTACTGCAGTAGGGTTGGAAGGTTAGACAGGTTGTATGTATCTGATCACTACTGTAGTAGGGTTGGAAGGTTAGACAGGTTGTATGCATCTGATCACTACTGCAGTAGGGTTGGAAGGTTAGACAGGTTGTATGTATCTGATCACTTCTGTAGTAGGGTTGGAAGGTTAGACAGGTTGTATGTATCTGATCACTACTGTAGTAGGGTTGGAAGGTTAGACAGGTTGTATGTATCTGATCACTACTGCAGTAGGGTTGGAAGGTTAGACAGGTTGTATGTATCTGATCACTACTGCAGTAGGGTTGGAAGGTTAGACAGGTTGTATGTATCTGATCACTACTGTAGAGGGGTTGGAAGGTTAGACAGGTTATATGTATCTGATCACTACTGCAGTAGGGTTGGAAGGTTAGACAGGTTGTATGTATCTGATCACTACTGTAGTAGGGTTGGAAGGTTAGACAGGTTGTATGCATCTGATCACTACTGCAGTAGGGTTGGAAGGTTAGACAGGTTGTATGTATCTGATCACTTCTGTAGTAGGGTTGGAAGGTTAGACAGGTTGTATGTATCTGATCACTACTGTAGTAGGGTTGGAAGGTTAGACAGGTTGTATGTATCTGATCACTACTGCAGTAGGGTTGGAAGGTTAGACAGGTTGTATGTATCTGATCACTACTGCAGTAGGGTTGGAAGGTTAGACAGGTTGTATGTATCTGATCACTACTGTAGTAGGGTTGGAAGGTTAGACAGGTTGTATGTATCTGATCACTACTGTAGTAGGGTTGGAAGGTTAGACAGGTTGTATGTATCTGATCACTACTGCAGTAGGGTTGGAAGGTTAGACAGGTTGTATGTATCTGATCACTACGGTAGTAGGGTTGGAAGGTTAGACAGGTTGTATGTATCTGATCACTACTGTAGTAGCGTTGGAAGGTTAGACAGGTTGTATGTATCTGATCACTACTGTAGAGGGATTGGAAGGTTAGACAGGTTGTATGTATCTGATCACTACTGTAGTAGGGTTGGAAGGTTAGACAGGTTGTATGTATCTGATCACTACTGTAGTAGGGTTGGAAGGTTGGACAGGTTGTATGTATCTGATCACTACTGTAGAGGGGTTGGAAGGTTAGACAGGTTGTATGTATCTGATCACTCCTGTAGTAGGGTTGGAAGGTTAGACAGGTTGTATGTATCTGACACTACGGTAGTAGGGTTGGAAGGTTAGACAGGTTGTATGTATCTGATCACTACTGTAGTAGGTTTGGAAGGTTAGACAGGTTGTATGTATCTGATCACTACTGCAGTAGGGTTGGAAGGTTAGACAGGTTGTATGTATCTGATCACTACGGTAGTAGGGTTGGAAGGTTAGACAGGTTGTATGTATCTGATCACTACTGTAGTAGGGTTGGAAGGTTAGACAGGTTGTATGTATCTGATCACTACTGTAGTAGGGTTGGAAGGTTAGACAGGTTGTATGTATCTGATCACTACTGTAGTAGGGTTGGAAGGTTAGACAGGTTGTATGTATCTGATCACTACTGTAGAGGGGTTGGAAGGTTAGACAGGTTGTATGTATCTGATCACTACTGTAGTAGGGTTGGAAGGTTAGACAGGTTGTATGTATCTGATCACTACTGTAGTAGGGTTGGAAGGTTAGACAGGTTGTATGTATCTGATCACTACTGCAGTAGGGTTGGAAGGTTAGACAGGTTGTATGTATCTGTATCTGATCACTACTGTAGTAGGGTTGGAAGGTTAGACAGATTATATGTATCTGATCACTACTGCAGTAGGGTTGGAAGGTTAGACAGATTATATGTATCTGATCACTACTGCAGTAGGGTTGGAAGGTTAGACAGGTTGTATGTATCTGATCACTACTGTAGAGGGGTTGGAAGGTTAGACAGGTTGTATGTATCTGATCACTACTGTAGTAGGGTTGGAAGGTTAGACAGGTTGTATGTATCTGATCACTACTGCAGTAGGGTTGGAAGGTTAGACAGGTTGTATGTATCTGATCACTACTGTAGTAGGGTTGGAAGGTTAGACAGGTTGTATGTATCTGATCACTACTGTAGAGGGGTTGGAAGGTTAGACAGGTTGTATGTATCTGATCACAACTGTAGAGGGGTTGGAAGGTTAGACAGGTTGTATGTATCTGATCACTACTGTAGAGGGGTTGGAAGGTTAGACAGGTTGTATGTATCTGATCACTACTGTAGTAGTGTTGGAAGGTTAGACAGGTTGTATGTATCTGATCACTACGGTAGTAGGGTTGGAAGGTTAGACAGGTTGTATGTATCTAATCACTACTGTAGTAGAGTTAGAAGGTTAGACAGGTTATATGTATCTGATCACTACTGTAGTAGGGTTGGAAGGTTAGACAGGTTGTATGTATCTGATCACTACTGTAGTAGGGTTGGAAGGTTAGACAGGTTGTATGTATCTGTATCTGATCACTACTGTAGTAGGGTTGGAAGGTTAGACAGGTTGTATGTATCTGTATCTGATCACTACTGTAGTAGGGTTGGAAGGTTAGACAGGTTGTATGTATCTGATCACTACTGTAGTAGGGTTGGAAGGTTAGACAGGTTGTATGTATCTGATCACTACTGTAGTAGGGTTGGAAGGTTAGACAGGTTGTATGTATCTGATCACTACTGTAGAGGGGTTGGAAGGTTAGACAGGTTGTATGTATCTGTATCTGATCACTACTGTAGTAGGGTTGGAAGGTTAGACAGGTTGTATGTATCTGATCACTACTGTAGTAGGGTTGGAAGGTTAGACATGTTGTATGTATCTGATCACTACTGTAGTAGGGTTGGAAGGTTAGACCGGTTGTATGTATCTGATCACTACTGTAGTAGGGTTGGAAGGTTAGACAGGTTGTATGTATCTGATCACTACTGTAGAGGGGTTGGAAGGTTAGACAGGTTGTATGTATCTGTATCTGATCACTACTGTAGTAGGGTTGGAAGGTGTGACATCACTCATGTGGGTTTCTCTGATCACCATAATGTGTCTGTTGATATTCACTTGTCCTGTCCACGAAGCTCATCACCTTGTTGGTACTTTAATGTTAATTTGTTACTTGACGTCATGTTTTGTGAAAAATGTTGTTTTGTAAAAAATGGAGGGTTACTAAATGGAATTTTGAGTCCTTCAGACAATGGTGGGAGGTTGGGAAGGCCCAAATACAAGTGTTTTGTCAACAGTATACTGCTCTGTCTCGTATTGAAGTTAAAGAGACTATCAGGGTCCTTGAACATTTACATCAAATCTATTGAATTGATGTTGCTCAGTCAGAATGACCCCGGACTAGTCATGAACTTACAGAGACATGAACTGAGGTCGTTTCTACATGAAAGAGTGAAGGGTGCCTTGATTAGGTCTCGCTTTGCTACCCTCAAGGATATGGATGCTCCTAGCACTTTTTTTATATAACCTAGGGCAGTCGACATTACAATGCAAACTGATGGTCTGCCTTCGTCTCCTGATGGGAAGGTGACCACGGATGACAGTGAAATGCACTAACATGCCGTGGACTTCTACTCTGCCCTCTATACGGCGGAGGTTTGTGATTCTCTGTGTACTGAACAGCTGTTACATGGACCTCCTCAATTGGGCCCCGAGCAGAGAGTTGATTTGGACTCTGACATTACTCTCCAGGAGCTGTCTACAGCAGTTATGCAGCTCTCATCAGACCGAGCCCCTGGCATCGATGGTTTACCATCTGAGTTCTATAAGCAGTTTTGGGGGTATTGGGGGGGGGTTATGAAATGGTGTGTGAATCGTTTCATGAGGGTTCTCTTCCTGTATCCTGTCAACGTGCTGTGCTTTCATTGTTGCCAAAAAAAGGGGGATTTGGCTCTTCTAAAAAATAGCCGACCTGTTGCATTGCTGTGTGCAGAATATAACATTGTATCTAAATGTCTCTCAAACAGGTTGAAGAATATTTGGGGCTGTTAGTCCACAAGGACCAGTCTTACTGTGTACCTGACCGCACTATTGTTGATGTTTCTAATAATATTCTAGCCATTTGTAAACTGTCTGATGTTAATGTGGGTTTAATTTATTTGGATCAGGAGAAGGCTTGTGACCATGTGGACCACTGGTACCTGTTCGTAACAATGAAGGCCTTTGGGTTTGGGGGATGTTTTTTGTCTTGGATGATTTTGCTGTATGCTGGGGCCTTATGTAAGGTGAAGGTGGGGGTGGTTAGAGTTGCCCCATCCCCATCCAAAGGGGTATCAGGCAGTGATGCCCAAATTCCGGGCTGTTACATTGTCTGGCAATTGAACCATCATCTGTTTTCAGATTATTTATTACAGGAGGTGAGGTTAAGGTTCTCTCAAACACTCAAACGGTGTATTAGGGGACCTCCTCAGCAAGAGTCAATTGGGGAAAGAGTGAATCGCTGTGGGCAGGTCAGCTTCAGACGGGGTCCGCTCCACGGCTACCAGGGGGGATTCAGTGGGGCAGAGAAGGGATGAAGACTTTGGGGGGTTTTCTAGGCTCCGATGTCTTTCAGAAAAGGAACTGGGAGGGTGTAGTGGAGAAAGTGTGTGCCAGACTGTCAAGGTGGAAATGGGTGTTACCCCAGCTGTCTTATAGAGGAAGGGTGCTGGTAACCAATAATCTAGCTGCCTCTACCCTGTGGCACAGACTAATGATTTTACAGCCACAAGATACAAGAGCTCCAGTGGACCCTTGTCAGAGAGAGATGGAGAGGAGTGGGGGAGGCAGAGAGAGATGGAGAGGAGTGGGGGAGGCAGAGAGAGATGGAGAGGAGTGGGTGGGGCAAGGAGAGAGAGCTCTCAGATCCTCTGTCAGAACAGGGGCTTAGGAGGACAGAGAGGGAGAGAGGAGAGGGAGAGGGAGTGTAGAAGAGGCCCTTCAAAGACTAAAACACATATGACAGAGTGTATGTGTGTGTGTGTTCTGTATGTCTCTGTGTGTGTGTGTGTGTGTTTGTGGTCTGTGTGTGTGTGTGTTCTGTGTATGTGTATGTTTGTTGTGTGTGTGTGTGTGTGTTCTGTGTGGCCAGTTGGTGCAGTCGACATTAAATCAAAGTTTAAAACCTCCCTCTAGACATTGTCCGGGCAATACAGTGTTTTGTGTGTTTACATAAGGGAAATGTCCCCCAACGTCACCCAGACATGGAGAGAATGAAAACTAGAGGGAATTGTCTATAGGCCTACAGCTTGCTGTCATTTACAAGGATGATTTGACGGTGATTAAAAAAACTAAATAAAAAACACCCCACATCAGCAAATCAGGAACCACAGATCGTCCACATCTAAATGGTGCCCCGAAGACATTCATTTTACTGAATCAACATCACATTTAAGAAAGATTGGCTCGACAGAAAATCGGTGAGAGAGAAATGGAACTCACAAAAATACTTATATTTCTGTCTCAAACACTCCCCCCCACTGTCTCTCTATCCCATCTCTTTCACCCCTCTCTCACTCTCTATATCTCTCTCTCCATCCTTGAGGCCTGCGGGCCTGATGATGTTTCGAGACATAGAAGCTCTGTTAATATGCTGTTGTGTTAATTACAATGTCACTCTCACTGACACTCTGCTTTTTCCTGACAGCACGACTGGGTCCCGACAGCATATACTGGTCAAGAGAGGTCGTGTTTGTGTATGTCAGGAAGTCTAAACAGGTAGTGTTAACAGGTCGTGTTATCAGGTAATCTTAACAGGTAGTGTTAACAGGTAGCTTTAACAGGTAGTGTTATCAGGTAGTTTTAACAGGTAGTGTTATCAGGTAGCCTTAACAGGTAGTGTAAACAGGTAGCCTTAACATGTAGTGTTAACAGATAGTTTTAACAGGTAGCCCAAACAGGTAGTGTTAACAGGTAGTGTTATCAGGTAATGTTAACAGGTTGTGTTAACGGGTACTGTTATCTGTTAGTGTTAACAGGTAGTGTTAACAGGTAGTGTTAACAGGTAGTGTTATCAGGTAGTGTTAACAGGTATTTTTAGCAGGTAGTGCTATCAGGAAGTGTTATCAGGTAGTGTTAACAGGTAGTGTTAACAGGTAGTGTTAACAGGTAGTGTTAACAGGTAGCCTTAACAGGTAGCGTTAACAGGTAGCCTTAACAGGTAGCCTTAACAGGTAGCCTTAACAGGTGGCGTTAACAGGTAGCCTTAACAGGTAGCGTTAACGGGTAGCGGTAACAGGTAGCGTTAACGGGTAGCGGTAACAGGTAGTGTTAACGGGTAGTGTTAACAGGTAGTGTTATCGTGTAGTGTTAACGGGTAGTGTTAACAGGTAGTGTTATCGGGTAGTGTTAATGGGTAGCGTTAACGGGTAGCGTTAACGGGTAGCGTTAACGGGTAGCGTTAACAGGTAGTGTTAACAGTTAGTGTTAACAGGTAGTGTTATCGGGTAGTGTTATCGGGTAGTACTAACGGGTAGTGTTATCCGGTAGTGTTATCGGGTAGTGTTAACGGGTAGTGTTAACAGGTAGTGTTATCGGGTAGTGTTAATGGGTAGCGTTAATGGGTAGCGTTAACGGGTAGCGTTAACGGGTAGCGTTAACGGGTAGCGTTAACAGGTAGTGTTAACGGGTAGCGTTAACGGGTAGCGTTAACAGGTAGTGTTAACGGGTAGCGTTAACAGGTAGTGTTAACAGGTAGTGTTAACAGGTAGTGTTAACAGGTAGTGTTAACAGGTAGTGTTAACAGGTAACAGGGCAAATTGACAGCAAGTTTGATTAGTTTTTAGCCTAATAACATTTAATTCAATAGGGAAAGTATGGTTCATCTACCCTCCAATTCCAGAATGTGTAATCTTGCCTTTAAAAACTCTTGCCACAGTCAGATTTGGGGTCAATTCCATTTCAATTCTAGTTAATTCAAGACTTACATGGACATTCCAATTCCAATTATCTTCAATGGTTTTCAGTTACAAAAATGTCCATTTGAAGTTTTGTTTATTTTCAGAATTGACTGGAATTAAAATGGAATTGGCCCCAACCCTTGCCCCAGTTCTAACCAAGCTGGCTAATTTAGACAGAACTGGGCACAAAGGAGCAAGAAATAGACACAGGAAGAGTAACTAGATGACTCCAGTTGAGAGAGATGTGGAGAGACAGGCTGCCATGTCTTATCTAACTGTGTTCTGTTCCGGAATGTTACAGAACTTCTTCAGACAGTGACTCACAAGAGGTCAACCCCAGTCACAAGGTCACGCTCTGACCCCCTTTCCTTCCTCCAATCACAGCCAGTGATCTGGCCTCAAATTACCCAGCAGCCCCCGCACTCTGCCTCTCACCGACCCCGCCTCAGCTGCACGTCTCTTTTGTGCAAACAGAGAGCTGCGTTCAGGGTCTGGAGACTGACAGTTAGGGTGACCTAGCCGACCTTGAGACAGACTCACCTTCTCAGGCGAGAGGGAGCTGCTGCTGTCATACACCCACACACTGTACATGGACACACACACACACACACACGTCAGCCCGCTAGGCTTGGCCAAGAGTCAGTGTATCTCCAGACAAACATATCCTCACCGCCATCTCCTGTTCATCCCCAGAGGAAACGCACGCACACGCACACACACACGCACACGCACACACACACACATACACACACACTGGTGAAGGAAATCTTTTCAATATATAGATGGTCTTCATATGTCTAGGTCTAAAACGGTCTCAACTGCTCTGTGCATCGAGGCTTTTAGAGAGGTTCTGGGATGAAGGACTTTAGGTGTTGTGGTCAGTTCAGGCCATCTGAACATCACATCATGTTTCATAGACAGCACACTCATGAGGACAAGTTGTCCCTCTTTAGTGGTCCATTCCATTACAAATGAATATCACGGATGGACACAGTCTACTGTGTAGCCTACCTGATCCAGTTTCCAGTGGAACTCTGCAGGTCTGAAGGTGTCCACCTGGATGAAGTCTCTCCGGAGCAGGAAGACCAGACGACAGTTATGGACGTAAAGGGAGTAGTGGTGTCTGTTCATCTCTGGAGAGGGGATGAGGAAAGAGAAGAGCACGTCAAGGTAACACAACTTCCCTAAAATTACCACAATCTTTGACTTAAGACACCTTCTCTTAAGTGAAGGTAAACCCATTCATGTCAGTAGACCACACCCCTTATTGATAGGTCACACCTACCCCTCTCCACACAGCCCTTCCCAGTCTACTTCTCTCCCAGCCACACCTCTCTCTTCCCTCCAACTTCCTTCCCCTCTTCTAACCTGTCTTATCAGAGTTGCAGAGCAGGGTCTCTTTCTCCGCCCTCAGTCCAGGATTGGGTCCATGCTTCATCCACGTGGCGACTGTAAACTGATCAGTCAGGTTCTGTGGTACCACCTGGTCCGGAATCTTCGCCGCTTGCCGCCCGTCAAACCGGAAGATGAGGTCGCTGTCCCGCTCACTGTCCGTCACCAGGGACGCCGTCCAATTGGTGGAGGTGCTGGGGGCGGGGAGAAGGTCTGTGCTGCCCGACGAGGCCCCTGGGTAATTGTTGCCATGGGAACAGATAGGGAAGCCCAACAGCAAAGAAATAGAAATCAACACAGATATACAGAAGGTTCAGACTGACCTTGGCTATGATCACTTATGAACAAGCCAAACGCCCAGGCTTAATGTATAAATCGATGTTCAGAGATTGATAGTGGATGTGAGTATTGATTTGTGACAAATGAAACAGACTTTCAGAGGTAGGAGTGGATGAAAGACATCATAAGAAATGGCCATGCCATGCCTACAGTACATACTGCTTTATCTATCACCGTGGACACTAAGAAACCTACAGAACACAATAGTAAAGCAAAGAAAGAAGGGATGGCTGGAATTAATTTAATGTTCTGTGTTTATATCAAGTCATAATTCCCCACACAGCCAATCATACAAGCTATTACAAATAAGGAGATGTGATCCTGATGTGATCCTGTGATCCTGTGATCCTTTCACAGGAAAATAAAAACCGATCAGTCAAAACTCCTGTTAAATCAATTTATCCTCTTTCCCTTTCTCCCCTCTCTCTCTCATTCTCCCCTCTCTCTCTCATTCTCCCCTCTCTCTCTCATTCTCCCCTCTCTCTCTCATTCTCCCTCTCTCTCTCGCTCTCATTCTCCCTCTCTCTCTCGCTCTCATTCTCCCTCTCTCTCTCTCTCTCATTCTCCCTCTCGCTCTCATTCTCCCTCTCTCTCTCGCTCTCATTCTCCCTCTCTCTCTCGCTCTCATTCTCCCTCTCTCTCTCGCTCTCATTCTCCCTCTCTCTCTCTCTCTCTCTCTCTCTCTCTCTGTGTTTTCTAAGCTCACTCCATCATTCTCAACATCTTTTTTTCCTGAAAGATTCTTGTTTTGTTAATGTCTTCTTGATAAACATAATTCTCGCCTTGTCACAGTGCTCCTCTGCAGCACTAACATGTCCCCACTAAGATACAGCTCTATTGACTTTTGTGCCCTCCCATTATAATAGTGAAGGTCTTAAGTAATGCCTTATTACACAGGCATAGCACATTAATAAATGGTTTTATAACAGCTATGACACAGTGATGGTGGCACCTCCAAAACACAGCAAGGCTCCAAATAAACCACATTGATACAATATGATCCATCGCTCTGCTATATCTCTCCATCCAGACAGACAATTGAAACATGCATCTGTTCATTTTATGCTAATAACAGGACATTAGAGTATTAATTCATGTTTTTTTCCCCTGCCTGTCTTTAAAGTCTGTTTCTCCCCGACTGCTGTTCATGGCTGTTAGAGGTTTTGACTTGCAGTGATTAGATTCTGGGAGTAAATAGATGCGCGGTGCCCTGCCACCGCCGTCACCATCGCCACCGCCCACAATTCTGTTTGCAGATGTCTTTGTACATTATCTCAAATTGATTGTGCTTTAAAAAAGCAATTACAATTTATTCTATTTGGTATCAGATAATGATTATGGGAGGCTTTGAAAAGGCTCTTTAGCGGTAAACCATTCATGCAGAGGGAACTGGGAGGGTGAGGGAGGGAGTTATCCATTCAGATAAGGGTCTGACTTTGACTCCCTCCACCACCATACCTCGCTGTGTGCGGAATGAAAGCTTTAGCGGCTCTGTTAGAGCTGATGTTTCTCTGTCATGTTCTCTGCACAAACACGGAGGTGTAGACAGGCTCTTCACTGAGGAGACAGCTAGCTCAAGCAGCTAATACTTTCACTCTGTCACGTCATTAACAGCAGCAGAGCTTCATTTAACACATCTTTACCAACAGACAAGAGAAAGAAGACCTGGTCTGGGGAGTTTAACTGGTGCTTTTATTAAGTTCTCTACAGTCTGATGATTTTTGGAGTGGCACTGTTCTGTCATGCAACGAATATCTAATTGTAAATAAAGTGAAATGCTTCGACTAACTTATGGCCATTTATAGAGAAATACACTATACAGAAGTATGTGGACACCGCTTCAAATTAGTGGATTTGGCTATTTCAGCCAAACCCGTTGATGACAGGTGTATAAAATCACCCACACATGCTACCTTTCCAACAAGTCAGTTCGTCAAATTTCTGCCCTGCTAGAGCTGCCCTGGTCAACTGTATGTGCTGTAATTGTGAAGTGGAAACATCTAGGAGCAGCAACAGCTCAGCTGCAAAGTGCCACACAAGCTCACAGAATGGGCCCGCAGAGTGCTGATGCACATAGCTCGTAAAAATCATCTGTGCTCGGTTGCAACATTCACTACGAGCTCCAAACTGCCTCTGGAAGCTACGTCAGCACAAAAACATTTTCTCGGGAGCTTCATGAAATGGATTTCCATCAGTGTTGTAAAGTACTTTAGTAAGAATAATTTAAAGTACAACTTAAGTTGTTTTTTTGGGTATCTGTACTTTACTTTACTAGTTATATATATTTTTTACTTTTACTTCTACTTCACTACATTCTTAAAGAAAATAATATACTTTGTTTGTAAATGATGCTGAGTGTTGGGAGTGTGCCCCTGGCTACACATTTCTTACGTCCGTTGTTGGAATGAGACCAAGGTGCAGCGTGGTAAGTGTACATCTTTCTTTATTTTGATGAACAAAAAAAAAAGAGCAAAAAAAGATACACGACCGTCAAGTTCTGCAGGCTATACAGCAACTAACAAAATCAAGATCCCACAAACTCAGGTGGAAAACAGGCTGCCTAAGTATGATTCCCAATCAGAGCCAACGATAGACAGCTGCCTCTGATTGGGAACCATACCCGGCCAACAAAGAAACAGACAAACTAGAATGCTCACCCAAATCACACCCTGACCTAACCAAATAGAGAAATAATAAGGCTCTCTAAGGTCAGGGCGTGACACAAGAAAAAAATAAAAAAAAGACAATGGTGCTGTCTGGTTTGCTTGAAATATAAGGCATTTTTTACTATTTATACTTTTACTTTTGATAGTTAGGTATATCTTAAAAATTACATTTACTTTTGATACTTAAGTATATTTAAAATCACATTTTTTTTTTTACTCAAGTAGAATTTTACTGGGTGACTTTCAACTTTTACTTAGTTTTACTCAAGTATGACGATATAGTACTTTTCACACCAATGGTTTCCAGCAGCCACCCACAAGCTTAATATCACCATGCACTATGCTGGAGTGGTGTAAAGTTCGCCACCATGGACACTGGAGCAGTGGAAACGCGTTCTCTAGAGTGATGAATCACACTTTACCAGGAGAATGCTACCTGCCCCAATGCACAGTGCCAACTGTAAAGTCTGGTGGAGGAGGAATAATGGTCTGGGGCTGTTTTTCATGGTCTGGGCTAGGCCCCTTAATTCCAGTGAAGGGAAATCTTAACGCCACAGCATACAATGACATTCTAGACGATTCTGTGCTTCCAACATTGTGGAAACAGTTTGGAGAAGGCCCTTTCCTGTTTCAGCATGACAATGCCCCTATGCACAAAGCGTGGTCCAGACAGAAATGGTTTGTCGAGATCGGTGTGGAAGAACTTGTCTGGCCTGCACAGAGCCCTGACCTCAACACCATCGAACACCTTTGGGATGAATTGAAATGCCGACTCCCAGATGAGTAAAGGCTGTTATAGCAGCAAAGGAGGGACCAACTACATATTAATCCCATGTTTTTAGAAGGAGATCTTCGACAAGCAGGTGTCCACATACTTTTGGTTATGGAGTGTATGTATCCCATGAGGTACGTACCACAGAGTTTCTGCAGGGACTTCTCCGAGTAGGTCTCCCGGTCGCAGCCTTTCCCAATATGGCTGGTCTGTAGCTCTACCGTGGTCCTCACTGAGGAGAGAAGCCCTCCACACGTCTCCAGATTCATCTTGGGAAACAGCTGTTTGCTGCCTGTGCCTGGCTCATAGTCCACTCTTTTGTCCCAGCCTAGGAAAGATACAAGACACAATTGTTAGGAATGGGGGAGTGTGTGTGTGTGTGAGAGAGAATGAGAGAGAGAGAATGAGAGCGATCTTGGGGTGTTAAAATGTGGTCCTTTGAGCAGAACAACAGGTGACAACAGGCATCGTCTGATCTATTCTTGTTTCAGATTATGTTAACTTCTACTCGTTTCTCCAGATTTCCTTGTGATTTTCACAATGCATGTTCTTGTGTCCATTCCTGCCTTGTAGGTCCCCCATAAAAATGTGACAGCCCATTTCAGAGTTTTATGCAGTCACTAAAATGTCTAATAATGTGAGTCAATGGCGCTATCCACTGTACATTTCTGGGCTCACTAAATCACTATGACATGAATAAAATGTAGACAGTGTTCAACCAGACCATTTCTCTCACAGTTCAGTGTGTGTGTGTGTCTTCTAATCACCTTGGTTACTACATGCTCTTGTGTGTACAGTATGGTGTGGGTGTGTGTGTCTTCTAATCACCTTGGTTACTACATGCTCTTGTGTGTACAGTATGGTGTGTGTGTATTTGTGTGTTTTTTGAGATTTTGAGATGCACTGCATTTCTATGTGTGTGTGTGTTAATGTGTGTGGTGCGCTGTGTGAATTCGTAGTGTCTATTCAGCAGTGTGTGTAAGAGAAACAGGCAGACAGAGAGAGGCAGGTAGAACGAACCAGGCAGGCAGAGCTGAACATAAACCTGAGCTGAAGGCAACACTGATTGGATTAGAAGGGAATCAGCTAATCACTGCCTTCTGGACTGTTACATCTGTCATGTTCACTTCCTCAAACACACACACACACACACACACACACTCAGAGCCCATATTCCTCATCATATATTAGTGCTGAGTGATTGGTGCTATTTGATTTCAGTTCAGTTTCGGTTAGATTCTAAAAAAAAATATTCAGATATTGTATACAATACCTTACCTTTATTTGAGGACTTTATTATTTAATTCCAAATCATCATCTCATTTCTATAAAGCTGCTGCCTATGCTGTCTGAAAAAAATGTATATTTTAGTAGTTCTTCATAGTAAATAAGGCATACTTTTATGACTTCTAAATACAAACTAGGACTACAGTAGATCATGTATTACCAGGTAGAGATTGAATTGAATGTATTTTGGATAACAGACATATACAACAAAATGTACAATGTGGACCCAGAGGATATCACTTGAAAATACTAATTAAAACGATTGTATCCAAAGTAGTCCTTGATGGTAAAAACAATAACACATATAATGATTAAAAGACAAGACAAAATGACAAACAACCATAAATACATTCATTTATATTGACATCCAAAAAAGTGTCACTATTCACAGCACTTCTCCCTAACCTTAAATATCCACAATATTTAATTTCACATTAAAACAATCTATTAATTGCACATCATACCGATCCTTCAAATAAATACACCTGACCAGCAGTAGGGGGCACAAGGCGAAGTGGAGTGGTTTCTCTTACTTAGACAAACTTGTCAAAATGAAAATATCTGCCTGTTTTTTTAAAGGTTCATTTCGGTTAATCACTCAACACTATCATATAAATTCATATTCCTGCTCATAAAGGTTCCTAAACAGACTCATTACGACATGACCATACTCATATAGAGGATGATTGAGGTCAGTGATGGCAATGTGGTGAATGTGGGGCCTTACAGGGACTCTGTGTGACTGAGCTGTTCCATTTGTGTTCCTGCTAAATAATTTACTTCTATTCATGAGAAACGGCATGGTGCCGCTGCTCGCTCTGCCTTGCACCGTGCTACAAAAAAAACACGTACACACAGACACACACACAAACACAGACAGAGACACACAAACAAACACACACCGCAAATCATACTGTTAGCGGTAGTGTGAGTTTCCGGTAATAGGAAGCTATTCCGTCGCTGCAGAGATCTTTATTTTCCACAGTATGCACACTGCAGGACTCACTGAGGGAGAGAGGAGAGTGCAATGTAGTGAACATTATGCCATAATCCAGTCCGTGTATTCACACTGTGGGATTCCAGTTCCATGTTTTACAGTAGCCGGATGGCGGAAGGCATATGTCATGTGAACTATGTAATGGAGTGATATGTCATGTGAACTATGTAATGGAGTGATATGCCATGTGAACTACGTAATGGAGTGAACTATGTGATGCAGTGATATGGAGTGATATGCCATGTGAACTATGTAATGGAGTGATATGTCATGTGAACTACGTAATGGAGTGATATGCCATGTGAACTATGTAATGGAGTGATATGCCATGTGAACTACATAATGGAGTGAACTATGTGATGCAGTGATATGGAGTGATATGCCATGTGAACTATGTAATGGAGTGATATGTCATGTGAACTACGTAATGGAGTGATATGCCATGTGAACTATGTAATGGAGTGATATGTCATGTGAACTACGTAATGGAGTGATATGTCATGTGAACTATGTAATGGAGTGATATGCCATGTGAACTACCTAATGGAGTGATATGCCATGTGAACTACGTGATGGAGTGATATGTCATGTGAACTATGTAATGGAGTGATATGCCATGTGAACTATATAATATGTCATGTGAACTACGTAATGAAGGAGTATTATGCCATGTGAACTACGTAATGAAGGAGTGATATGCCATGTGAACTATGTGATGGAGTGATATGTCATGTGAACTATGTGATGGAGTGATATGTCATGTGAACTACGTAATGGAGGAGTGATATGCCATGTGAACTACTTTGGGTATAGCAAGCTAATCCCCCTCTCCCTGCCACCCCCTTTCCTCCTTCAACTAGGTTGCTGTGGTCCGAGAGATGTCGTAAATTCCTGAGAAGACCCTGCCACATGGCCACATAGTGGAGAGAGAGAGTAAATTTTCATAGAGGACAAAGGAAATCCTTCCACCTCACAGAACTCGAGGCACGAACACATTTTATGTTCCGGAGAAAGTATAAAAGACCGGTGAAGAATCCAGCTACGAACTGGTCTGTTTGTCACAACTTGGGAAGCTCATGGGAGACGGTGTGGCCACATTACCATAACGCTGTTTATATAATAGCCTCAGATATGAGGTTTACATCTAATTGTTGTATAAGATGAATGAGTGAGTATGATACTGTTTGTATAATTGTGTAATATTATTTTGGACTGTTTGTTGAAGAAAAATACAATTCCCTTTTGATTTGAACTAAATCAGAGGACCGCCCCTGAGCCCAGTTAGGGTCAGGCCTCCTGGGACAGCCCTCTTCGGCCCTTCTGAATAAAACCTCTACTCAGGTTCTCGATCAGCAGACCGAGCTTACCTCAATTACGAGATGGCTAAAGGTTGCAGACCATGTTTTTCTCCATTAGGAGGACAAAGGTTGTAGATCATTGCTGAATCTTTTAACCATACCACATGGTTAAACTCTTAGACTATCGATACCGACAGAAAAATAACAAGTCTTTGATATTAATTACTAGTCTGCAGCTAGGAATTCGGTATCATTGAACGCGAAGAACGACGACCGCCGAAACATCCATTCTATAACGAATGTCACTCTGAACAATTCCCTCTAACCACAACCGAGAGAGAGAGGGAGAGAGACGGACAATTCTACAAAATAAATTGACTTTTCACCAGCAATCAAGACGACACACTGAGCGTAAATATATATATTGATTGCAATTGTTCCCGAATGAGTGAGCGTTCATGTGCAAAGGATTAGCATTTCAATTGTTATAATTATCACTTTGTAGTGACTTCTTAGTCGACCCCCACTTCCCCTTTTGTCTAACAAGCCGCCATGCCGGTTTAGCCCACTAGGGCACATTCTCATTTCATGTAACCACATTTACCTTGTTTGTTTGCTTGTTAATGCATTTCTGTGAATTACTTAGTTAGTAATAAATACATGATTTAAGACAATTGATGTATGGATGACATAGTGAAGACTGGGTTCGTGCAGATAACCAACAATTTACGACGTTTGGAATGAGACTAACGTGAGGTAAAGTAAATAATTAATTAATTCGGACTAATTGATCAGATAAAATATCTGAAAATTATTTTAGGAAATGATTACAAAGTTATCTGAATATTTTTCCTTGGTGCCCCGACTTCCTAGTAATTACGGTTACATGATTAATCAGTCTAATAGCGTAATAACTAATTACAGAGAATCTTTGATAAAAACTATCAGTCTTCAGTTAATGATAGTAAAGACACGACAACTGTAATACACTGACTCATACCGAAGACGTTACACTGTAATACACTGACTCATACCGAGGACGTTACACTGTAATACACTGACTCATACCGAGGACGTTACACTGTAATACACTGACTCATACCGAGGACGTTACACTGTAATACACTGACTCATAATGTTTATGTTACACTGTAATACACTGACTCATACCGAGGACGTTACACTGTAATACACTGACTCATAATGTATATGTTACACTGTAATACACTGTGGGAGAGGGAGAGTGGAGGGAGAGTGAGATACTGTATAGAGGAGGGAGAGTGAGATACTGTAGAGAGGAGGGAGAGTGAGATACTGTAGAGAGGAGGGAGAGTGAGATACTGTATAGAGAAGGAGGGAGAGGGAGAGACTAGAGAGAAGGGAGAGGGAGAGACTGTAGAGAGAAGGAGGGAGAGTGAGATACTGTAGAGAGGAGGGAGAGTGAGATACTGTAGAGAGGAGGGAGAGTGAGATACCCTAGAGAGAAGGAGGGAGAGAGGAGTGGTAGGAGAATGATTATAAATATGTGAGGTAGATTCTGTGTCACTGTTGCTAGGTTTCCATCCAATTGGTGACAGATTTTCATGAAAAAAATCTAAAATCCACGTAAAGACAATATGTGCATCTCCACCAAACTGACTTGTGGACAAAAACAAGTGCATGATGACATAGTACACAAAAAATGACTTTTTCATGTATCGGATAAAAATCAAAAATTCAGTGTGTTTCCATGGCATTTTCAACTCTGCCGATAGTTTTGTTACAGAAACTGATGGTTTAAATGTGCCTACTCTGGTCTTGACACATGCTCTCTAGCAAATAGCTGGCAGATACAGTGTGACTAGGCTGTAAAGTGTGTCTACATGATGAGATTATCATGGATCAGTCACCAGAATAAGACTCTCGATATTTATTGGGAAGGAGCATCAAGCTCATCACCGTGCACTTTCACCACCCCGTGAAGAACATCTTATTTCATCTGTAGCCTAATAAACTGCATGCTTCCCGAGTCATAGTGGGATGACCACACACTATATCAGTTAACTTTGATATAATGATTATTAAATGCTGTAATTATTTGCGCATAAAGGCGTTTCCACCACCATTTCTTGCATAATTTATTTTACAGACACAAGAAGATTCCACCAAGTCAAACAAACAAATCATCTGTTGGCATTTATAAAATTGTACCGAAACTGCCTGTTTCCATCACAGCTTTACTAGCATAAGAACTGTGGATGGAAACGTGAAGACTTTCACACAATTTTGTTACTGAGAGTTGAGACAGAGAGGTGTGTGCGTGTGTGTTTATGTGTCTCAGTCAGTGTTGCAAGTAATGTCAGAGTGACTGTGTTTGTCAGTGTGTGTGTGTGTGTGTGTGTGTGTGTGTGTGGGGGGGGGGGGGGGGGGGGGACGTTGTTGGAATGTTGTCAGTGTGCTTGAGTATGTCAGGGACCATTTTATTTATAAATCTCCTCAACCTGGTCCTTCCATCAGCCCGAGAGCATATCGATTTTAAAGAGCACTAACCCTCCTTATCCTGTCCTCTCTCCCTCCGTATCCTGTCCTCTCTCCCTCCTTATCCTGTCCTCTCTCCCTCTTTGTCTTGTCTTCTCTCCCTCTTTGTCTTGTCTTCTCTCCCTCTTTATCCTGTCCTCTCTCCCTCTTTATCCTGTCATCCCTCCCTCTTTATCCTGTCTTCTCTCCCTCTTTATCCTGTCGTCTCTCTCTCTTTATCCTGTCTTCTCTCCCTCTTTATCCTGTCATCTCTCCCTCATTATGCTGTCCACTCTCCCTCTTTATCCTTTCCTCTCTCCCTCTTTTTCTTGTCCTCTCTCACTCTTTATCCTGTCCTCTCTCCCTCTTTATCCTGTCATCCCTCCCTCTTTATCCTATCCTCTCTCCCTCTTTATCCTGTCATCCCTCCCTCTTTATCCTGTCCTCTCTCCCTTTTTATTCTGTCCTCTCGCTCTCTTTATCCTGTCCTCTCTCCCTCTTTATCTTGTCCTCCCTCTCTCTTTATCATGTCCTCTCCCTATTTATCCTGTCCTCTCTCCCTCTTTATCCTGTCTTCTCTCCCTCTTTATCCTGTCTTCTCTCCCTCTTTATCCTGTCTTGTCTCCCTCTTTATCCTGTCTTCTCTCCCTCTTTATCCTGTCTTGTCTCCCTCTTTATCCTGTCTTGTCTCCCTCTTTATCCTGTCTTCTCTCCCTCTTTATCCTGTCCTCTCTCCCTCCTTATCCTGTCCTCTCTCCCTCTTTATCCTGTCTTCTCTCCCTCTTTATCCTGTCTTCTCTCCCTCTTTATCCTGTCTTGTCTCCCTCTTTATCCTGTCTTCTCTCCCTCTTTATCCTGTCTTGTCTCCCTCTTTATCCTGTCTTGTCTCCCTCTTTATCCTGTCTTCTCTCCCTCTTTATCCTGTCTTGTCTCCCTCTTTATCCTGTCCTCTCTCCCCCTTTACCCTGTCTTCTCTCCCTCCTTATCCTGTCCTCTCTAGCTATTTATCCTGTCCTCTCTTGCTATTTGTCCTGTCCTCTCTAGTTCTTTTCCTCTCTTCTCTTCTCCTCTCCCCTTTACCTCTCTACATCCATCCACTCAGTCACCATCCATCATTATATTTTAAAGAGCACTCTCTCTCTCCACCTCCTCCTTCATACCTCTGCCTCCATCGCTCTCTCTCCACTTTCAAGCCTTTATGTTGAAGCTTTCATGTTAAAAAGTGTCCTCTTTTTGTTCTTTAGTGGAGGAAATGCTCTTAGAATTGGTTGCGTGCCAAAAAGCTATCAATGGGAAACGTGGTGCTACAGGAGAGTTGGGCCCTAGAAACCAACCCAAAGTTGAAGACACAAGTAAAACGAGACAGTGTTTTAGCCCTTAAAACATTCAGTGTTCAGTTTATTTAATTCAATTTACTATGAACACTTACCACGCTGGGTGTTGGTCTGATGATTCCTATTCCTCATCATCAGACAAAGAGGAGAGCCGTTACAATGACAAAATAAAGTCTTGATGCAGAACCTTCCATTGACTGCAAATTACAAGAACAGATAACTTTGGGGTCATACAGTAGGTCAGCAGAATGTGTAATTTAGCCTATTAAACACTAAAAACTATGTTTCAAGTGTGAATTAGGCAGGTCTGATGCCGATAAAGAAAGAAACTGATTTCCTACTTCAACCATTTTTATTTTTGCAAAGTATATTTTCTGTAGTTTTAAAAGTTAGCTACAAGTCAACAAAAAGTAATTACCTACTAAAAACACTATCTAGATTTTATTTTAGTTCTACCACCAAGCTACAGCAAAATGTAATTCAATTACTAGTTGAACTACATGTAGTTT
Source organism: Oncorhynchus mykiss (assembly GCF_013265735.2). Lineage (NCBI taxonomy): Eukaryota > Metazoa > Chordata > Actinopteri > Salmoniformes > Salmonidae > Oncorhynchus > Oncorhynchus mykiss. The sequence goes on from NC_048588.1 coordinate 28,064,872, forward strand.
ACTGCTCCCCAACACTGGTAATTATCCTCTATCAGTCTCACCTTGGAGCACCACCTCCCCGGAAACTCCAATCTCAACATGGAACAAACTCAAATCTTCGACTGGGGATGGAATTCTGGGAATGTAATCACTCTTAGAGGTGTGTGAGTGTGTGCATGTGATTGCTGGTGTGTATGTGTGTGTGTGCAGTGGTGTAAAGTACTTAAGTAAAAATACTTGAAAGTACTACTTAAGTAATTTTTGGAGTATCTGTGCTTGACTACTATTTACTTTTGACAAATTTTACTTTACTACATTCCAAAAGAAAATTATGTACTTTTTACTCCATATATTTTCCCTGACACCCAAAAGTATATGTTACATTTTAATGCTTAGCAGGACAGGAAAATTGAGCCTCTGATCTGGAGGACTCACTAAACACATGCTTCGTTTTAGAATTATTTCTGAGTGTTGGAGCATGCCCCTGGCTATCTGTAAATGAAAAAAAGTGTAACGAATGCGTTGAGAGTCGGGAAGCAAGTACAGGGAGTGAATACGTTTAATAAATAACCAGAACAGAAAACAAGGAACATGAGCAACGCACTGACATGGAACAGAGTCAATAACATCTGAGGAAAGAACCAAGGGGAGTGACAGATATAGGGAAGATAATCAAGGAGGTGATGGAGTCCAGGTGAGTGTCATGAAGCGCAAGAGCGTAATAATCAGCAGCCTGGTGACCTAGCGGTCCGGGGAGGGAGTATACGCCCTCTGTTGAAGCGCGTGAACCTGTCGAGCCAGGCGCGGGAGCCCGGCAACCTAGATCGCCTGAAGAAGGAGCAGACTAAACAGTACCCCCTCTCTGACACACGACGCCAGCCGCAGCACGCCAACCGAAGGGACTGTGACAAGAGACGAAAATAATCTGCCCACTCCATCAAGCAATGGGGACAAAAACACAGGGCATTCACAGGACCTCATGGAACCATGGACCACACCTGCAGAAACTGGACAACAGGGGGAAGCAGAGGAGATACCTATCATAGACTTCTCCCAGCTGACGCTTGACATGCCACCTACGCCACCTCCAGTGGTAGAAACAACCAGCTGGTATCCTCGAGTAGAATCAGCCAACAGTAACACGGAAGCAGCAATGTGGGAGTCAGTATTGCATGACCTTGAATGGTAATAATAGGAAGCTTCCGTTTACACACAGGTCTAAGATTACGTAGGTCTGCAGTGCCAGTGTGAACTTCCCCTGTAAAAAGGTATATAAAGAGAACTGAGATCATAAGAGAGCGTGATCCTCACTGATGTGGGAGTCAGTATTGCATGACCTTGAATGGTAATAATAGGAAGCTTCCGTTTACACACAGGTCTAAGATTACGTAGGTCTGCAGTGCCAGTGTGAACTTCCCCTGTAAAAAGGTATATAAAGAGAACTGAGATCATAAGAGAGCGTGATCCTCACTGACATATGAGACAGACTTCATATGGAGAATTATCACAGGTAAATTTACTATTGCACTATACGCTTTTTGTTAGACTAAAACAATATTTGAGAACTGGATAATTTTGCCTAAGTACTTATTGGATCACTATCTGAATATACTTGGTTAAACTTTGTGAACCCGAAACTGAGTCTACGAAACACAGGGGTCTAAACATCTCTTGATCAAGGACAAAGCGGCAGTCACTCAGTGAGACATCAGGTACAGATGTGATTGGCAATACAAGGAAACAGCCAAGTACCAGTTACAATATATTGAGTCCATACACAGAGTTGGAAGTGTATTAAGATATTGGAATTCGGAATCTAGCGTCATTGCTGTGAGAATACCAATTACAGGAAAGTGACCAAGGGGCTGAGCATTTAACGTAATTGAACTAATTTAGCTATTTAGTCAATATTGTTAGAAGTGTTAACGCATTTAAAGTTTTGCAATATTATCTGACAGAGCTTAAAGCATTAAGGATTGAGCATTATTGTTGTATTTAGAAACTGTATAACCATTGAATTGTACTAGTGTGTATAAGACAAAAAACAGAGTGACTTAATAAAAGCTTGAAACTTTGACAACTAGGCCAGATTAACGATCTGGAGAGCAAACGCCTTTGACACTCTCACTGAACAGAAAGTGACCCTGGTTATAGGTCAAAGTGATTGCACTAAAGAATATTTCATTGTGTGGACAATAATATCTTTTTAAAGGAATCAAAACATATACCAATACTAGTTTCCAAGTGACTATTAGCTGACGAGCATAATAACTAATAGGAGAAGTTATTAGGTATTGATATATACATAGGTAAAGAAACTTGAAAGTAAGGAAATGTAGGAGGAATCCATAAAACTTAGAATATTTAAATAGGAGTATATCTATCCAAGGCCTCATACTAGACTTGAAAATAAGGGAGTGACAACGTGAACGAAGGAACAAACCCAACTCACGCGAAGGGCCATTATGAATAAATAGGAGGGTTGGTAGGGCTGCACGGCTAGGCCCTTGTTACACCAAGGTAACTAAAATCCTAAAGTACTCTGCCCAGCCAGAGGACGGGGTAGAGGCTTTTGCTGCAGGTATTGGGCAAAAGTCAGCACCGTGACAGGACGATCCCGGGGATCTGGAGCGGACCAGTTGCCTCCACCGAAGCATAGGAACCTGACGAGCAGCCTGAAGCGCCGGCGACAGGGAGCCTGCCGAGCCCTGAGAACCTGACGAGCTAGCTAAGGCATGAAAGCCTCACGAGCTAGCTGAGGCATCCTCGGTAGCTTCGGCAACAGACGCTTGACCCGCCAACCGAGTCTTGACACCCCGATGTACCGGATGAGGCATCCTCGGTTGCTCCGGCAGCAGAACCCAGACCCAACGTCACCTCCAACACAAAAACAATAAAAATACAGTGAGTGTTTAATAAATAAACTAAAACAGAAAACAAGGAACACGAACAATGCACTGACATGGAACAGAGTCAATAACACCTGAGGAAAAAACCAAGGTGAGTGACAGATATAGGGAAGATAATCAACGAGGCGATGGAGTCCAGGTGAATGTCATGAAGCGATGGTGTGCGTGACGATGGTGACAGGTGTGCAGGATAATCAGCAGCCTGCTGACCAAGAGGTCGGGGAGAGGGTACTGTTAGGTATACTCCCTCTCCGACCTCTAGGTCACTCTAGGTTGTTGTTTCTGAATCTGTTTCATGTTGGTGTGCTGTGTGTTTCTTGTATTGTTCTTGTTTGTTAATTTATTAAACGTATTCACTCCCTGAACTTACTTCCCCATTCTCAGCGTACTGTACATCGTTAAAAAAAAGCAAGAACATTATGCTGTCTGGTTTGTTAACCTGTCTGGGAACGGGGTTCCGCTGAACCCCGTTCCGCTAGCGGAACCCCTCGCCAACAGCCAGTGAAATTGCAGGGCGCCAAATTCAAACAACAGAAATCTCTAATTCAAATTTCCCAAACATACAAGTATTAGGCACCATTTTAAAGATACATTTCTCGTTAATCCAGCCACAGTGTCTGATTTCAAAAAGGCTTTACAGCGAAAGCTCCACAAACGATTATGTTAGGTCACCACCAAGTCACAGAAAAACACAGCCATTTTTCCAGTCAAAGAGAGGAGTCACAAAAAGCTGAAATATAGATAAAATGAATCACTAACCTTTGATGATCTTCAGCAGACGACACTCATAGGACTTCATGTTACACAATACATGTATGTTTTGTTCGATAAAGTGCATATTTATATCCAAAAATCTCATTTTACTTTGGCGTGTTATGTTCAGTAGTCCCAAAACATGCAGTGATTTTGCAGAGAGCCACATCAATTTACAGAAATACTCATAATAAACATTGATAATAGATACAACTATTGTACATGGAACTTTAGATAAACTTCTCCTTAATGCAACCGCTGTGTCAGATTTTAAAAAAACTTTACGGAAAAAGCATACCATGCAATGATCTGAGTACGGCGCTCAGAGCCCAAACCAGCCAAAGAAATATCTGCCATGTAGTGGAGTCAACATTAGTCAGAAATAGCATTATAAATATTCACTTACCTTTGATGATCTTCATCAGAATGCACTCCCAGAAATCCCAGTTCCACAATAAATGTTTGATTTGTTCGATAAAGCTCATCATTTATGTCCATATACCTCCTTTTGTTAGGGCGTTTGGTAAACAAATCCAAACGCGTGTGTAAGTCCAGCGGAAAGGTCGGACGAAAAGTTCAAAAAGTTATATTACTGGTCGTAGAAACATATCAAACAAGGTATAGAATCAATATTTTGGATGTTTTTAACATAAATCTTCAATAATGTCCCAACCCGGAGAATTCCTTTGTCTGTAGAAAAGCAATGGAACGTGAGCTAACTCTCACATGGCCGCGCGTCACGAGCCCGTGGCTCTCTGCCAGACACCTGACTCAATCCCCTCTCATTCAGCCCCCTTTCACAGTAGAAGCCTGAAACAACGTTCTAAAGACTGTTGACATCTAGTAGAAGCCTTGGTCAAGATGACCAATATCCCACTGTATCTTCAATAGGGGCTGAGTTGAAAAACTACAAAACTCAGATTTCCCACTTCCTGGTTGGATTCTTTCTCAGGTTTTGGCCTGCCATATGAATTATGTTATACTCACAAACATCATTCAAACAATTTTAGAAACTTCTGAGTGTGTTCTATCCAATTGTTACGGTGCGTGAATGAGGACCCAAAAGCGAATCAACTTAAACAGAGCTTCTTTAATTACCAAACATAGGTAGGCTCAGATGGACCGGCAGATTCCGACAGGACAGGACAAGGTTACAGCAAACATGACGACAGTCTGGTTCAGGCATGAATGACACAAACAAACAAGAATCCGACAAGGACAGGAGCAGAAACAGAGAGAGATATAGGGACCTAATCAGAGGGAAAAAAGGGAACAGGTGGGGAACGGGGTGAATGGGTAGTTAGAGGAGACAAGGGACAGCTGGGGGAAAGCGGGGGAGAAAAGGTAACCTAACACGACCAGCAGAGGGAGACAGGGTGAAGGGAAAGGACAGAGACAAGACAACATGACAGTACATGACAGTACCCCCCCACTCACCGAGCGCCTCCTGGCGCACTCGAGGAGGAAACCTGGCGGCAACGGAGGAAATCATCAATCAGCGCACGGTCCAGCACGTCCCGAGAGGGAACCCAACTCCTCTCCTCAGGACCGTACCCCTCCCAGTCAACTAGGTACTGATGACCACGGCCCCGAGGACGCATGTCCAAGATTTTACGGACCCTGTAGATAGGTGCGCCCTCGACAAGGATGGGGGGGGGGGGGGGAAGACGAGCGGGGGCGCGAAGAACGGGCTTAACACAGGAGACATGGAAGACCGGGTGGACGCGACGAAGATATCGCGGAAGAAGAAGTCGCACTGCGACAGGATTAATGACCTGAGAGATACGGAATGGACCAATGAACCGCGGGGTCAACTTGCGAGAAGCCGTCTTAAGGGGAAGGTTCTGAGTGGAGAGCCAAACTCTCTGACCGCGACAATATCTAGGGCTCTTAGTTCTACGCTTATTAGCAGCTCTCACAGTCTGCGCCCTATAACGGCAAAGTGCAGACCTGACCCTCTTCCAGGTGCGCTCGCAACGTTGGACAAAAGCCTGAGCGGAGGGGACGCTGGACTCGGCGAACTGAGATGAGAACAACGGAGGCTGGTACCCGAGGCTACTCTGAAAAGGAGATAGCCCGGTCGCAGACGAAGGAAGCGAGTTGTGGGCGTATTCTGCCCAGGGGAGCTGTTCTGACCAAGACGCAGGGTTGCGAAAAGAAAGACTGCGTAAGATGCGACCAATAGTCTGATTGGCCCGTTCTGCTTGACCGTTAGACTGGGGGTGAAAGCCGGAAGAGAGACTGACGGAAGCCCCAATCAAACGGCAAAACTCCCTCCAAAATTGAGACGTGAATTGCGGACCTCTGTCCGAAACGACGTCTGACGGAAGGCCATGAATTCTGAAAACATTCTCGATGATGATTTGTGCCGTCTCTTTAGCAGAAGGAAGCTTAGCAAGGGGAATGAAATGAGCCGCCTTAGAGAACCTATCGACAACCGTAAGAATAACAGTCTTCCCCGCTGACGAAGGCAGTCCGGTGACAAAATCTAAGGCGATGTGAGACCACGGTCGAGAGGGAATAGGAAGCGGCCTGAGACGGCCGGCAGGAGGAGAGTTACCGGACTTAGTCTGCGCGCAGACCGAACAAGCAGCCACGAAACGACGCGTGTCATGCTCCCGGGTGGGCCACCAGAAACGCTGGCGAATGGAAGCAAGCGTACCCCGAACGCCAGGGTGGCCGGCTAACTTGGCAGAGTGAGCCCACTGAAGAACGGCCAGACGAGTAGGAACGGGAACGAAAAGAAGGTTCCTAGGACAAGCGCGCGGCGACGGAGTTTGAGTGAGTGCTTGCTTTACCTGCCTCTCAATTCCCCAGACAGTCAACCCGACAACACGCCCCTCAGGGAGAATCCCCTCGGGGTCAGTGGAGGCTACTGAAGAACTGAAGAGACGAGACAAAGCATCAGGCTTGGTGTTCTTAGAGCCCGGACGATAAGAAATCACGAACTCGAAACGAGCGAAAAACAGCGCCCAACGCGCCTGACGCGCATTAAGTCGTTTGGCAGAACGGATGTACTCAAGGTTCCTATGGTCAGTCCAAACGACAAAAGGAACGGTCGCCCCCTCCAACCACTGTCGCCATTCGCCTAGGGCTAACCGGATGGCGAGCAGTTCGCGGTTACCCACATCATAGTTACGTTCCGACGGCGACAGGCGATGAGAAAAATACGCGCATGGGTGGACCTTGTCGTCAGAGAGGGAGCGCTGAGAAAGGATGGCTCCCACTCCCACCTCTGACGCGTCAACCTCGACAACGAACTGTCTAGAGACGTCAGGTGTAACAAGGATAGGAGCGGATGTAAAACGATTCTTGAGGAGATCAAAAGCTCCCTGGGCGGAAACGGACCACTTAAAGCACGTCTTGACAGAAGTAAGGGCTGTGAGAGGAGCTGCCACCTGACCGAAATTACGGATGAAACGACGATAGAAGTTCGCGAAGCCGAGAAAGCGCTGCAGCTCGACGCGTGACTTAGGGACGGGCCAATCAATGACAGCTTGGACCTTAGCGGGATCCATCTTAATGCCTTCAGCGGAAATAACAGAACCGAGAAATGTGACGGAGGAGGCATGAAAAGTGCACTTCTCAGCCTTCACAAAAAGACAATTCTCTAAAAGGCGCTGGAGGACACGTCGAACGTGCTGAACATGAATCTGGAGTGACGGTGAAAAAATCAGGATATCGTCAAGGTAAACGAAAACAAAGATGTTCAGCATGTCTCTCAGGACATCATTGACTAATGCCTGAAAGACAGCTGGAGCGTTAGCGAGGCCGAAAGGAAGAACCCGGTATTCAAAGTGCCCTAACGGAGTGTTAAACGCCGTCTTCCACTCGTCCTTCTTCTTGACAAAAAAAAACCCCGCTCCGGCGGGAGAGGAGGAGGGGACTATGGTACCGGCGTCAAGAGCTACAGACAAATAATCTTCGAGAGCCTTACGTTCGGGAGCCGACAGAGAGTATAGTCTACCCCGGGGGGGGGTGGTTCCCGGAAGGAGATCAATACTACAATCATACGACCGGTGTGGAGGAAGAGAGGTGGCCCTGGACCGACTGAACACCGTGCGCAGATCGTGATATTCCTCCGGCACCCCTGTCAAATCACCAGGCTCCTCCTGTGAAGAAGAGACAGAGGAAACAGGAGGGATAGCAGACATTAAACATTTCACATGACAAGAGCCGTTCCAGGAGAGGATAGAATTACTAGACCAATTAATGGAAGGATTATGACAAACTAGCCAGGGATGGCCCAAAACAACAGGTGTAAAAGGTGAACGAAAAATTAAAAAAGAAATGGTTTCACTATGATTACCAGAAACAGTGAGGGTTAAAGGTAGCGTCTCACGCTGAATCCTGGGGAGAGGACTACCATCCAGGGCGAACAAGGCCGTGGGCTCCTTTAACTGTCTGAGAGGAATGTCATGTTCCCGAGCCCAGGTCTCGTCCATAAAACAGCCCTCCGCCCCAGAGTCTATTAAGGCACTGCAGGAAGCTGACGAACCGGTCCAGCGTAGATGGACCGACAAGGTAGTGCAGGATCTTGAAGGAGAGACAGGAGTAGTAGCGCTCACCAGTAGCCCTCCGCTTACTGACGAGCTCTGGCCTCTTACTGGACATGAAGTGACAAAATGACCAGCGGAACCGCAATAGAGACAGAGGCGGTTGGTGATTCTCCGTTCCCTCTCCTCAGTCGAGATGCGGATACCTCCCAGCTGCATGGGCTCAGCACCCGAGCCGGCAGAGGAAGATGGTAGTGATGCGGAGAGGGAGGCGACGGAGAGCGCGAGCTCCTTTCCACGAGCTCGGTGACGAAGATCAACCCGTCGCTCAATGCGAATAGCGAGTTCAATCAAGGAATCCACGCTGGAAGGAACCTCCCGGGAGAGAATCTCATCCTTTACCTCTGCGCGGAAACCCTCCAGAAGACGAGCGAGCAAGGCCGGCTCGTTCCAGCCACTGGAGACAGCAAGAGTGCGAAACTCAATAGAGTAGTCTGTTATGGATCGATTGCCTTGACATAGGGAAGACAGGGCCCTGGAAGCCTCCTCCCCAAAAACAGATCGATCAAAAACCCGTATCATCTCCTCCTTAAAGTCTTGATACTGGTTAGTACACTCAGCCCTTGCCTCCCAGATTGCCGTGCCCCACTCACGAGCCCGTCCAATAAGGAGAGATATGACGTAGGCGACACGAGCAGTGCTCCTGGAGTAAGTGTTGGGCTGGAGAGAAAACACAATATCACACTGGGTGAGGAACGAGCGGCATTCAGTGGGCTCCCCAGAGTAACACGGCGGGTTATTGATTCTGGGCTCCGGAGATTCGAAAGCCCTGGAAGTGGCCGGTGGATCGAGGCGGAGATGGTGAACCTGTTCTGTGAGGTTGGAGACTTGGGTGGCCAGGGTCTCAACGGCATGTCGAGCAGCAGACAATTCCTGCTTGTGTCTGCCTAGCATCGCTCCCTGGATCTCGACGGCTGAGTGGAGAGGATCCGAAGTCGCTGGGTCCATTCTTGGTCGGATTCTTCTGTTACGGTGCGTGAATGAGGACCCAAAAGCGAATCAACTTAAACAGAGCTTCTTTAATTACCAAACATAGGTAGGCTCAGATGGACCGGCAGATTCCGACAGGACAGGACAAGGTTACAGCAAACATGACGACAGTCTGGTTCAGGCATGAATGACACAAACAAACAAGAATCCGACAAGGACAGGAGCAGAAACAGAGAGAGATATAGGGACCTAATCAGAGGGAAAAAAGGGAACAGGTGGGGAACGGGGTGAATGGGTAGTTAGAGGAGACAAGGGACAGCTGGGGGAAAGCGGGGGAGAAAAGGTAACCTAACACGACCAGCAGAGGGAGACAGGGTGAAGGGAAAGGACAGAGACAAGACAACATGACAGTACATGACACCAATACTACTAATAATATGCATATATTAGCATCTGGGACTGAGTAGCACGCAGTTTACTCTGGGCACGCTTTTCATCCAAAAGTGAAAATGCTGCCCCTTATCCCAATGAAGTTTTAATACAAGGAATTTTAAATTATTTATACTTTTACTTTGACTATTGATTCTTAAGTGTATTTTAGCAGTTACATTTACTTTTGATACTTAAGTATATTTAAAACTAAATACTTTTAGACTTTTACTCAAGTAGTATTTTACTGGGTGACCTTCACTTTTACTTGAGTCATTTTCTGTTAAGGTATCTTTACTTTTACAAGTATGACAATTGGATACTTTTCCCACCCCTGTGTGTGTGTGTGTGTGTGTGTGCACCCCAGTATTTTTCCCACCCCTCTGTGTGTGTATGTGTGTGTGTGTGTGCACCCCAGTATTTTTCCCACCCGTGTGTGTGTGTGTGTGTGTGTGTGTGTGTGTGTTTGTGTGTACCCCAGTATTTTTCCCACCCCTGTGATTGTGTGTGTATGTGTGCCCCTGTGCCTATGGCTCTAATCTACACTGCTTTATATACCTCCCTGTTTTTAAAGAGCCCTTCTTCACCCTGAATCCAGGTCAACCCCTCTTCCCCTCTCTCGTCCATCCTTTACAACCAGTCCACCTCTGAGATCAGGTGCTAAGGAGCACAGGAGGTTGGTGGCACCTTAATTGGTGTCACGAATCTCGTTTCCTGAGTCTGTTTTTTGCCTATGTTCTGTCCTGGAGAGTTTTTTTCCGGCGTCCTGGAACGCACCCTGTCTGGTTGCCGGGCAATGTAGCCAGTTGGGGTTTCTGATTACCCGCACCTGTGTCCCATCAGCTATCTGCACACCTGGTCCTGATCATCATCTCTCCTCTTCATAAGCCCGGACCTGACATCCATTCCCTGCTGGATCGTTAGCCATGAACAGTATGTTGTGCCACTGTATCAGCCTCAAGTTGGATAGAATTTGTTTTGTTGTTTGTTACGTATTGCTTGCCTTAAACTTAACTCTGTTTGTTTTGTCTTCAGTTACTCACCCGGATCATTTACCCCATTCCCGCCTGGTCGTCGGAGGATTCCGCTTCCCCATTGGATCCACCTATTTACTCCCATCAACTCACCACCGCTGCCCGCTACGCCACCTGGATATATCTAACCATTCACTTTCACTTGTAAATAAATAAATACTCACCTTCTTCCTACTCTCCTTGTCCTGGTCTGCTTCTGGGTTCGATTTTGAAGAAACCTGACAATTGGGCAGGATTAGTATGTGGTAATGACTGGAGCGGCATTAGTGGAATAATGTCAAATACACCAAACACATGGTTTCCATGTGTTTGATGCCATTCCATTTGCTTCATTCCAGCCATTATTATGAGCTGTAATCCCCCTAAACAGCTTCCACTACTAGAGACAGATTATATGGCTAATCCAACAGACAGCCCTTGTCTTCCTTAAGTGAGTCCTCACACTACTAGAGGTGAAGGATGTGAGGAGGAGGAGAAGAAGGTTTGAATGTCAGAGAGTTTCAAATGAAAGGAGAGTTGATATGAGGCCAGTTCACAGGAGGGACAGAGAGTGTGTGGAGAGAGAGAGAGAGAGGACACGGAGGTCCGGAGCACAGTAGTTTTCTTGAATAAAAAAAAAATATATAGTACCAATCAAAAGTTTGGACACACCGACTCATTCAAGGGTCAATACAATTTCTACATTGTATAATAATAGGGAAGGCCTCAAAACTATGAAATAACACATATGGAATCATGTAGTAACCACAAAAGTGTTAAAGTTACCTAGAAGGCCAGCATCCCGTAGTCACCTCTTCACTGTTGACGTTGAGACTGGTGTTTTGCAGGTACTATTGAATGAAGCTGTTAGTAGAGGACTTGTGAGGCATCTTTTTCTTAAACTTCTCATTCTAATGTACTCTTGCTCATTTGTGCACCACGGCCTCCCACCCTTCGTTCTATTCTGGTTAGGGCCAGTTTGCTCTGTTCTGTGAAGGAAGTAGTACACAGCATTGTACGAGATCTTCAGTTTCTTGGAAATTTCTCGCTTGGAATAACCTTAATTTCTCAGAACAAGAATAGACTGATGCGTTTCAGAAGAAAGGTCTTTGTTTCTGGCCATTTTAAGCCTGTAATCGAGCCCACAGATGCTGATGCTCCAGATACTCAACTAGTCTAAAGAAGGCCAGTAAATATTTTGATCAGAACAACAGTTTTCATTTGTGCTAATATAATTGCAAAAGGGTTTTCTAATGATCAATTAGCTTTTTAAAATGTTAAACTTGGATTAGCTAACACAACGTGCCATTGGAACACAAGAATGATGGTTGCTGATAATGGGCCTCCGCACGCCTATGTAGATATTCCATTAAAATAAATCAGCCGATTCCATCTACAATAGTCATTTACAACATTAGTGTATTTCTGATCAATTTGATGTTATTTTAATGGACAAAAAATGTGCTTTTCTTTCAAAAACAAGGACATTTCTAAGTGACCCCAAACTTTTGAACAGTAGTATATATTGAGAACATATTTACTAATCTTATCAAGCAAGTTAGGAACTTATAAAAAAAAATGGCCTGGCCTCCACATGGCCTATTCTCCCTGTAGGCCTACATTAAAATACATCAAAATGGAAAAAATATAGTTCTAAAAATGTGGTATGTTTACATTAGTTTCTGATGCTACGTGTCATTATGAACCATTTGTCATATTTCCACCCTTTCAGGGGTTTAACATTACAATTGTGTAGCTAATAGGCTAGGTGTTTATAGATCGACTGAAGTGAATGAACCTACAGCAGACAAGGTGATAATGGCTGGGGTCATTTTTGATTGTTTTTGCTATTTTAATGACCTGAGAGAGAGAGACAGAGAGAGAGTGGGGGGGGGCAGAGAAAGAGAAAGAGAGAGACAGGGAGAGGGGGGGGCAGAGAAAGGGAAAGAGAGAGATTGAGAGAGAGAGGGGAGACCTAGAAAGAGAGGGAGAGTGTGAGAGAGAGGGGGAGACCGAGAAAGAGAACGAGAGAAAGAAAAAGAGAGCGAAAGAGAGCGAGGACAAGCCAGAGACTTCACACTACAGTGTCAGAAGAGAGGAAGGATAGAGGAGGACAGGATAATAAGAAGAGGAAGTGCCAAGTCATTTATTTTTTCTTCCCTTCTTTTATCAATTCTCCTCAGGTCCGGTGCCCAAGGCCAGCCACCAAATCTGATTGGCTCTAAGAGGTTTCTGAAACAGCTTGCCAGTCAATAGTGCTCCCATTCTCAGGAAGAGAAAATGCCTCTCAGACTTCCTTCTGAGCTAAGATGCTTGGTCTAGACTTAACTTTGATTTCTACATTATGTTCCACCCAGTTACTGACAGTCAAAAGTTACACTGAAATACACCCAACGCAAGCATTTCAAATCCTACAGTGAACAGTAATCAACCAACACAAATGTTCTAATTTTCCCTTCCATATTATTATCATTGCTGAATACATCCTCATAATTATTTCATAGCTTTGCAGAGGGGGAACAAATATGAAAACCCTTCGCGTTGAATTATTATGTAACACCCGTAGGGTCAGGTTTAATTCTGGGGTGAAGAGGGCAGAATCAGAACTTAATCCCTGTTTTGTAGAGCAAGGCCAATGGGGAAGCATGCAGCAAGCTTAGAACAAACACCCACTACAACAAAGGATGGGAATAAACCCAGGGTTATGACTGAATATGCAGATTTGTTTTGGTGTGTGTCTCCAATATGTGGTGTCTGGGACATCTGTCAGTGGTGCCTGTGGTGTCTGGGGCATCTGTTAGTGGTGGCTGTGGTGTCTGGGACATCTATCAGTGATGCCTGTGGTGTCTGGGACATCTGTTAGTGGTGTACAGGGACTAGGACATGTGTCATTATGGGGAAAGACAGACAGACAGAGGCATGGTAAGGATGTGAATGTTCAGATGTGAGCACACACAGCAAAAATGAGCTTGTACTGTATCTCACACAGATACATGCACAGGAAGTTCTCTTTTCTCTCACACACAAATACAGATGTACATATGCATGCAGGGTCACATTGTCTATTTCTGGATGATAACTAAGTATTAAGGAGCCATGTTAAGCCTTACTGTTTCTGTGACTCTGACTAGAGGTTAGAGAGGTGGGGGGGTGGAGAGAGGATCAAGGAGAGAAGTGAAAACAGCAATAGAAAACAAACGTGGTTGTCTGGAGAGGGAGATGTGTGTGTGTTTGTGTGTGTTTGCCAAGCTGCTTCAACTCTGAGAGATCTACCAGGACAGCAAGAACGAGCAGGAGAGAAACAGTGGAGGGGTTGTTTAAAAAGTTAGAAGTTCAGATTGTGCTTTAGGCTGGCAGTGCCAGTATAATCCTTATAGATTGACAAAGTGACTACAGCAATATACATGGTTGTTGTAGTACACTCTGAGGAAAAAATGGTTCCATTAGGGTTCTTTGGCTGTCACAGTGGGTTCTGTGGAAAAGCGGTATGACATGGCGGTATGACATGTCCTTCAATCTCTGACCATGAAATGTTCCTCCCACTTGCCTCTTCCACCACCAGCACTCTCTCGACACTGCCTATAGGGATAAGTGTCCTCTCTTCTTCCTAGAATGAAACGTCTAAAATCCTAATTTGCGAAATACAAAGTGTAAAACTGTTTTCAAAGAGAGAATTAGCTGTGAACCATGGGAGAGCGGCTAATGTCACCCTGCACAACATGAGCCCTGGCCTCCCCTCTGTGCTCTGTGTGCTCTCTCTTTGTGTGCTCTCTCTCTCTCTCTGTGTGTGTGTGTGTGTGTGTGTGTGTGTGTGTGTGTGTGTGTGTGTGTGTGTGTGTGTGTGTGTGTGTGTGTGTGTGTGTGTGTGTGTGTGTGTGTGTGTGTGTGTGTGTGTGTGTGTGTGTGTGTGTATGTGTGTGTGTGTGTGTGTGTGAGTGTGTGTGTGTGTGTGTGTGTGTGTGTGTGTGTGTGTGCGTGTGTCTGAGTGTCTGCGAGTGTGTGTGGTCATTTCTGTAAGTTCTTAGAAGTTGGCATTCCTGTTTATACTTGTGAGTCCCAATGAACGCTGTGAACACTTGTTGTATTTCTGTAGCCTGTCTTGTGATATTCCTGAGGAGGTGTTAAGAGCTGTGTCAGCTGTGTTGATTACAGCAGCTCTTTGATGGCCCTTTCCCAAGGGAGTGAGAGAGCGACAGAGCGAGAGACAGAGCGAGAGACAGAGCGAGAGACAGAGACAGAGACAGAGACAGAGAGAGAGAGAGAGAGAGAGAGAGACATATACACATGCACACCCACAGAAATATACTTCAAAAGACAGTGATACTGATCGCTGACAGGTTTTAAGAGATGCAAACTGAATCAAAGGCATTCAGTGAGACACAGAAAGACATGGTGAGAGACCCCTATGTACACCCCCCACGGTTCAGCCCTTCTAGTACAAATCACCTTGCCAGCCAGGTTTGCAGACAGGTTTAACGTAGATGTGTACCGCCACGCTCTCTGTGGATCTCTTCTGTCCGCAGTCGAAGGCTGTGACCAGGACCTCATACTGTTGCTGCTTATCAAAGCTCAGCTTCTCTGTGTTCCTGATGTTACCTATGGAAGACAGGAGAGGTCAGAGGTCAGCTTCTCTGTGTTCCTGATGTTACCTATGGAGGACAGGAGAGGTCAGAGGTCAGCTTCTCTGTGTTCCTGATGTTATCTACAGAGGACAGGAGAGGTCAGAGGTCCTAATCAACTGGCTTCTGTCCATCATACGAACTGAATAAGAAATTACGCATTGCCTTCCACAGGACAAAGCATGTCTATGTGAGTGTGTGTGTCTGTGTGTCTGTGTGTGTGTGTGTGTGTGTGTGTGTGTGTGCGCGCGCGTGTGTGTGAAAGAAAGCATGGAGGGATTTGTTGTAGTCCTAATGTGCTGCTTAATATTTGATATGGTAGAGTTAAGGCTGATGAGAACAGGAGAACAGTGTGTGTGTGTCTGACAGATGAGGCAACACACAGTGAAATGCGATGAGGCAGCAGAACACAACAACAGTACGTGCAGGTAGAGACGTACAGTACGTATGGATATGAGCTGTGATGGAGAGATGGAGACAGTAGTTTAGGGAGAATAGAAATTATAGTGAATGTATGAAAAAGAGGACAAAACTTCCTTTACAGGTAACAACTGTTAACAAGTTGACAATTATGCCAATTAAGATCTCTCTCGCTCTCTCAATTCAAAGCGCATTTTTGGCATTGGAAATATATGTTAACATTACCAAAGCAAGTGAAATAGATAATAAACTAAGTGAATTTAACATTACACTCACAAAAGTTCCAAAAGAATAAAGACATTGCAAATGTCATATTATGTATGTATACAGTGTTGTAACGATGTGCAAATAGCTATTGCTGCTGCGATTGCACTGTGATATTATCTAAATTGGATTTGTCTTCAATTTTTTTTGTGGGTCTGTGTAATCTGAGGGAAATATGTCTCTCTAATATTGTCATACATTGGTCAGGAGGTTAGGAAGTGCAGCTCAGTTTCCACCTCATTTTGTGGGCAGTGTGCACATAGCTTGTCTTCTCTTGAAAGCCAGGTCTGCGTTTGGCAGTCTTTCTCAATAGCAAGGCTGTACTCACTGACTCTGTACATAGTCAAAGCTTTCCTTAATTTTGGTACTGTCACAGTGGTCAGGTATTCTGCCACTGTTTATTCTCTGTTTAGGGCCAAATAGCATTTTAGTTTGCTCTGTTTCCTTGTACATTTTTTGTAAATCATTATTTTTTTGTTTTATCATAATTCTATTGGGTCTAATTGTGTTGCTGTCCTGGGGATTTGTGGGGTGTGTTTGTGAACAGAGCCCCAGGATCAGCTTGCTTAGGGGACTCTTCTCCAGGTTCATCTCTCTGTAGGTGATGGATTTGTTATGGAAGGTTTATGAATAGCTGCCTTTCAGGTGGTTGTAGAATTTAACAGCTCATTTCTGGATTTTGATAAATATCGGGTAACTGCCTAATTATGCTCTGCATGCATTATTTGGTATTTTACAATGTACACAGAGGATATTTTTGCAGAATTCTGCATGCAGAGTCTCAATATGGTGTTTGTCCCATTTTGTGAATTCTTGGTTGGTGAGCCGACCCCAGACCTCATAACCATAAAGTATTTTTAACCAGATCCTAATTGATATGTCAAATGTCATGTTCCTTTTGAAGGTGTAGAAGAACCTTCTTGTCTTGTCTCTCAGATCGTTCACAGCTTTGTGGAAGTTACCTGTGCCGATGATGCTGAGGCCAAGGTATGTATAGTTTTTTTGTGCTCTAGGGCAACGGTGTTGTCATGACGTTGGCCTGGGGATAGGTTTATGACAGTCATAAATACCTCTTACCCCCTTTTTCCTCTCTCTACCCTACTGATGTTACATTTGCAAAACCCTTGGTTAACATAGAGATTCTGGGAACATCAGAAGGTGGAGGGAAATGAACTATATTCTGGTAATCCGACCAATGGAACATATGCAGTGGTACTGAATGAATATGATGTCAGTTCGGTTGTCATCTGAGACATTCTCATCAATGATAAGATGACATAAACTCTACAGTGGAAAGTCTACACATCAGAGTTATCGGATTCACATGGAATTGTTGTTCAATTTAAATGTTTGAATATGAAATTATTCGTGATGGAATGAAATGTGATTTTAGCTTCTAAAATGTGAGATTTGGGTTTTCATAAGATAGGGCTCTGCTCAATCAGTGGTCCGCCCCTGTGAAGGGACATGGGCTATAAAACTTTTCAAACATGCCCTCCTCTCCTTTCCTATATAAAGCCTTGACGACAATATAACCTCCTGTTCCGATGTGGGGACGACGGTCCGATGTCAGAATGGTTCAGATAATAACTACAGAATGAAGCCAACATCAGCGTGAGCTTTGGTTGCGAATGGTATGAACTTTGAACTCTTATTCACTACATAAGTGATACCTCCTAGCCGTTGAGTTAGCAACAGCCGCTGCAAACGAGGGTTAGGAAGGAATAGACAGAGTATCCCGTCTATCACACAACGACGTTACTACAACATATCCAATTGACAACCAGAGACATTCTTCAAAGGACTCGGTTGGACAACACGGCTTTCCATCTATCACCAACCAACCGAAGCGCAGCTCAGAGTAAATATTTATTGCATTTTCCTTTTCCAAATGGGCGGTAATTTAGAATGCATAAGATACTGTATTTACGATAGCACAGCTTCGGCCTTTGTTCCTCAGACTTCCTGCTCCTTCACTCACACCCAGCCCCTTTTCTTTTGTGTAACAAGCTGTCATATCTGTTCCGCCCGCGAGGTACGTTTTCCTTTATGACGTAATTTGTAATCAAGTTATGATTTAATTATGTGTATGTGTAATTCTGTGTGATTAGTTAGGTATTTAGTAAATACATAATTCAACCCAATTTTGTATTGCTGATTCAAATTGTTAGCCAGGGTTCGTGCAGATAACCAAAACTTTACAACTTTCAAATGAGACTGAATTAAGATGATGATTAATATTGACTGCTATTGATGTAAAATATTACTAGGTCTTTAAGAGTTTATTCGGAAGATAACAGCAATATACATATCATTTCGCGGTGCCCGACTCTCTAGTTAATTACATTTACATAATTAGCTCAATCAGGTAATATTAATTACGGAGAAATTATTTTATAGAATAGCATGACATATCACTTAATCCGGCATAGCCAAAGACACGACAGTGTCTAGATGGAATTTGTATTTGTGGTCCTGGCAACTGGACCTTTTTTGGAACACCATTATTTTGGTCTTACTGATATTTACTGTCAGGGCCCAGGTCTGACAGAATCTGTGCAGAAGATCTAGGTGCTGCTGTAGGCCCTCCTTGGTTGGTGACAGAAGCACCAGATCATCAGCAAACAGCCCTGTTGAAAGAAATATGTGTGTTTTTTGCCAATTTTAACTGTACACCTGTTGTTTGCATCACTGCCTGGAAAGGCAACTTCCCGGCCTCCGACCGTAAGGCACTACAGAGGGTAATGCGTACCTCCCAGCACATCACCAGGGTCAAGCTTCCTGCCATTCAGGGCCTCTATACCAGGCGGTGTCAGAGGAAGGTCCTAAGAGGAAGGCTACCGCACGGCAAGTGGTACCGGAGTGCCAAGTCTAGGTCCAAGAGGCGGCTTATAAACAGCTTCTACCCCCAAGCCATAAGACTCCTGAACATAAGACTCCCCCCCCCCACCCCCCCCCCCCCCCACCCCACCCCCTCTTTTACACTGCTGATACTCTCTGGTATTATCTATGCATAGTCACTTTAATAACTCTACCCACATGTACATATAACCTCAATTACCTCGACTAACCTGTGCCCCCGTACATTGACTCTGTACCGGTACCCCCTGTATACAGCCTCGCTACTGTTATTTTATTTGCTGCTCTTGAATTATTTGTAGTTTTATTTCCTATTCTTATTTCTTTTAAATTTTTGGGGGGGAGATATTTTTCATATATATTTTTTTTATTGAACTGCATTGTTGGTTAGAGCCTGTAAGTAAGCATTTCACTGTAAGGTCTGTTGTATTTGACAAATAATATTTGATTTGATTTGATGATTAACCATTGCGTTTATTAACCATTGCAGTCGATGGCAAAGGGTGTGTTGTTGGTGGTGATCTTAACCTCTACTGCTTCTTTACAGCTATGACAACTTGTTAACAGTTGTTACCTGTAAAGGCAGATTTTCCTCTTTATCATACATTTACTATCATTTGTATTCTCCCTAAACTACTGTCTCCATCTCAGCTCATATCTCAACATACAGTACCTCTCTACCTGCACGTACTGTTGTGTTCTGCTGTTGTGTTCTGCTGCCTCATCCAATTTCACTGTGTGTCTCGCCTCATCTGTCAGACACACACACCCACTCACTCACACATAATAATGCAGAGTGCTTTCCACCTGACAGAGATGTCTATTCCCCTGCCTTCAATTATAACGTCAGCTTACACGTGTCAGCAGCCAAAACGCTCTGTGTCGGCTGACAACTGTGTAAAGCTAATAAATGAAGTTTGACCCCCCTGCGTTTACCAATGACAGACAACAGCCTCTCTCCCTCTATGTCCTCTCTCTCTCTCTCTCTCTCTCTCTCTCTCTCTCTCTCTCTCTCTCTCTCTCTCTCTCTCTCTCTCTCTCTCTCTCTCTCTCTCTCTCTGTCTGTCTGTCTGTCTGTCTGTCTGTCTGTCTGTCTGTCTCTGTGAGTGAACTTGTGAATGTGTGTGTGGTCCATTGCGTTTACTAACCATTGCGGTCGATGGCGAAGGGTGTGTTGGAGGTGGTGATCTGGTAGTTACAGATCTGGCTGTACTGAGGAGAACAGTCCTGGTCTGTAGCCTCCACCTGCAGGATGTTGTCATAGATCTTCCCCTCTGTCACCGCCACGTGGTACTGGGCCTCCCGGAACACTGGAGAGAACTCATTCACATCATTCACCTGGATGTGTACCACCGCCCTGTGGACAGCAGGGGCGACAGAGAGGACAGGGGAGAAAGGAGCTAAAGGTCAAGGCAGGATAAAGTTTTTATAAAATGGATACGAGAAAATCTAAATAATGCCATGCAGGGTTTCCCAACAACCATATGTTGGTTTCCCAACATATTGAATGGCTGGGGGACCCAAGGATTGGTTTGGGAAATACTGCAAGAAGTAGTAAGAGCCGGTTGGTTGAGGTTTCTTTTATATGCTGTTGTGGTTAAGATGAGGGATTGATTAACCCTCTGGCTCGTTAACCCAGTGATAAAAGGTAATCTACTACCTACTAACGAATAACCCTCTGGCTAGTTAACCCAGTGATACCAAGGTAATCTACTACCTACTAACGAATAACCCTCTGGCTCGTTAACCCAGTGATACCAAGGTAATCTACTACCTACTAACGAATAACCCTCTGGCTCGTTAACCCAGTGATAAAAAGGTAATCTACTACCTACTAACGAATAACCCTCTGGCTAGTTAACCCAGTGATACCAAGGTAATCTACTACCTACTAACGAATAACCCTCTGTCTAGTTAACCCAGTGATACCAAGGTAATCTACTACCTACTAACGAATAACCCTCTGTCTAGTTAACCCAGTGATACCAAGGTAATCTACTACCTACTAATGAATAACCCTCTGTCTAGTTAACCCAGTGATTCCAAGGTAATCTACTACCTACTAACGAATAACCCTCTGTCTAGTTAACCCAGTGATACCAAGTTAATCTACTACCTACTAACGAATAACCCTCTGGCTAGTTAACCCAATGATACCAAGGTAATCTACTACCTACTAACGAATAACCCTCTGTCTAGTTAACCCAGTGATACCAAGGTAATCTACTACCTACTAACGAATAACCCTCTGTCTAGTTAACCCAGTGATTCCAAGGTAATCTACTACCTACTAACGAATAACCCTCTGTCTAGTTAACCCAGTAATACCAAGGTAATCTACTACCTACTAACGAATAACCCTCTGTCTAGTTAACCCAGTGATACCAAGGTAATCTACTACCTACTAATGAATAACCCTCTGGCTCGTTAACCCAGTGATAAAAAGGTAATCTACTACCTACTAACGAATAACCCTCTGTCTAGTTAACCCAGTGACACCAAGGTAATCTACTACCTATTAACGAATAACCCTCTGTCTAGTTAACCCAGTGATTCCAAGGTAATCTACTACATACTAACGAATAACCCTCTGGCTAGTTAACCCAGTGATACCAAGGTAATCTACTACCTACTAACGAATAACCCTCTGTCTAGTTAACCCAGTGATACCAAGGTAATCTACTACCTACTAATGATTAACCCTCTGGCTAGTTAACCCAGTGATAAAAAGGTAATCTACTACCTACTACTGAATAACCCTCTGGCTCGTTAACCCAGTGATACCAAGGTAATCTACTACCTACTAACGAATAACCCTCTGTCTAGTTAACCCAGTGATTCCAAGGTAATCTACTACCTACTAATGAATAACCCTCTGGCTCGTTAACCCAGTGATAAAAAGGTAATCTACTACCTACTAACGAATAACCCTCTGTCTAGTTAACCCAGTGACACCAAGGTAATCTACTACCTATTAACGAATAACCCTCTGTCTAGTTAACCCAGTGATTCCAAGGTAATCTACTACATACTAACGAATAACCCTCTGGCTAGTTCACCCAGTGATACCAAGGTAATCTACTACCTACTAACGAATAACCCTCTGTCTAGTTAACCCAGTGATACCAAGGTAATCTACTACCTACTAATGATTAACCCTCTGGCTAGTTAACCCAGTGATAAAAAGGTAATCTACTACCTACTACTGAATAACCCTCTGGCTCGTTAACCCAGTGATACCAAGGTAATCTACTACCTACTAACGAATAACCCTCTGTCTAGTTAACCCAGTGATACCAAGGTAATCTACTACCTACTAACGAATAACCCTCTGGCTAGTTAACCCAGTGATACCAAGGTAATCTACTACATACTAACGAATAACCCTCTGGCTAGTTAACCCAGTGATTCCAAGGTAATCTACTACCTACTAACGAATAACCCTCTGTCTAGTTAACCCAGTGATTCCAAGGTAATCTACTACCTACTAATGATTAACCCTCTGGCTCGTTAACCCAGTGATTCCAAGGTAATCTACTACCTACTAACGAATAACCCTCTGTCTAGTTAACCCAGTGATACCAAGGTAATCTACTACCTACTAACGAATAACCCTCTGTCTAGTTAACCCAGTGATTCCAAGGTAATCTACTACCTACTAATGATTAACCCTCTGTCTAGTTAACCCAGTGATAAAAAGGTAATCTACTACCTACTAACGAATAACCCTCTGTCTAGTTAACCCAGTGATACCAATGTAATCTACTACCTACTAACGAATAATCCTCTGGCTAGTTAACCCAGTGATTCCAAGGTAATCTACTACTTACTAATGATTAACCCTCTGGCTCGTTAACCCAGTGATAAAAAGGTAATCTACTACCTACTAACGAATAACCCTATGTCTAGTTAACCCAATGATACCAAGGTAATCTACTACCTACTAACGAATAACACTCTGTCTAGTTAACCCAGTGATACCAAGGTAATCTACTACCTACTAACGAATAACGCTCTGGCTAATGTACTACCTACTAACGAATAACCCTCTGGCTAGTTAACCCAATGATACCAAGGTAATCTACTACCTACTAACGAATAACCCTCTGTCTAGTTAACCCAGTGATACCAAGGTAATCTACTACCTACTAACGAATAACCCTCTGTCTAGTTAACCCAGTGATACCAAGGTAATCTACTACCTACTAACGAATAACCCTCTGTCTAGTTAACCCAGTGATACCAAGGTAATCTACTACCTACTAACGAATAACCCTCTGGCTAGTTAACCCAGTGATACCAAGGTAATCTACTACATACTAACGAATAACCCTCTGGCTAGTTAACCCAGTGATTCCAAGGTAATCTACTACCTACTAACGAATAACCCTCTGTCTAGTTAACCCAGTGATTCCAAGGTAATCTACTACCTACTAATGATTAACCCTCTGGCTCGTTAACCCAGTGATAAAAAGGTAATCTACTACCTACTAACGAATAACCCTCTGTCTAGTTAACCCAGTGATACCAAGGTAATCTACTACCTACTAACGAATAACCCTCTGTCTAGTTAACCCAGTGATTCCAAGGTAATCTACTACCTACTAATGATTAACCCTCTGTCTAGTTAACCCAGTGATAAAAAGGTAATCTACTACCTACTAACGAATAACCCTCTGTCTAGTTAACCCAGTGATACCAATGTAATCTACTACCTACTAACGAATAACCCTCTGGCTAGTTAACCCAGTGATTCCAAGGTAATCTACTTCCTACTAATGATTAACCCTCTGGCTCGTTAACCCAGTGATAAAAAGGTAATCTACTACCTACTAACGAATAACCCTATGTCTAGTTAACCCAATGATACCAAGGTAATCTACTACCTACTAACGAATAACACTCTGTCTAGTTAACCCAGTGATACCAAGGTAATCTACTACCTACTAACGAATAACGCTCTGGCTAATGTACTACCTACTAACGAATAACCCTCTGGCTAGTTAACCCAATGATACCAAGGTAATCTACTACCTACTAACGAATAACCCTCTGTCTAGTTAACCCAGTGATACCAAGGTAATCTACTACCTACTAATGATTAACCCTCTGGCTAGTTAACCCAGTGATAAAAAGGTAATCTACTACCTACTAATGAATAACCCTCTGGCTCGTTAACCCAGTGATAAAAAGGTAATCTACTACCTACTAACGAATAACCCTCTGTCTAGTTAACCCAGTGATACCAAGGTAATCTACTACCTACTAACGAATAACCCTCTGTCTAGTTAACCCAGTGATTCCAAGGTAATCTACTACCTACTAATGAATAACCCTCTGGCTCGTTAACCCAGTGATAAAAAGGTAATCTACTACCTACTAACGAATAACCCTCTGGCTAGTTAACCCAGTGACACCAAGGTAATCTACTACCTACTAACGAATAACGCTCTGGCTAATGTACTACCTACTAACGAATAACCCTCTGGCTAGTTAACCCAATGATACCAAGGTAATCTACTACCTACTAACGAATAACCCTCTGTCTAGTTAACCCAGTGATACCAAGGTAATCTACTACCTACTAACGAATAACCCTCTGTCTAGTTAACCCAGTGATACCAAGGTAATCTACTACCTACTAACGAATAACCCTCTGTCTAGTTAACCCAGTGATACCAAGGTAATCTACTACCTACTAACGAATAACCCTCTGGCTAGTTAACCCAGTGATACCAAGGTAATCTACTACATACTAACGAATAACCCTCTGGCTAGTTAACCCAGTGATTCCAAGGTAATCTACTACCTACTAACGAATAACCCTCTGTCTAGTTAACCCAGTGATTCCAAGGTAATCTACTACCTACTAATGATTAACCCTCTGGCTCGTTAACCCAGTGATAAAAAGGTAATCTACTACCTACTAACGAATAACCCTCTGTCTAGTTAACCCAGTGATACCAAGGTAATCTACTACCTACTAACGAATAACCCTGTGTCTAGTTAACCCAGTGATTCCAAGGTAATCTACTACCTACTAATGATTAACCCTCTGTCTAGTTAACCCAGTGATAAAAAGGTAATCTACTACCTACTAACGAATAACCCTCTGTCTAGTTAACCCAGTGATACCAATGTAATCTACTACCTACTAACGAATAACCCTCTGGCTAGTTAACCCAGTGATTCCAAGGTAATCTACTTCCTACTAATGATTAACCCTCTGGCTCGTTAACCCAGTGATAAAAAGGTAATCTACTACCTACTAACGAATAACCCTATGTCTAGTTAACCCAATGATACCAAGGTAATCTACTACCTACTAACGAATAACACTCTGTCTAGTTAACCCAGTGATACCAAGGTAATCTACTACCTACTAACGAATAACGCTCTGGCTAATGTACTACCTACTAACGAATAACCCTCTGGCTAGTTAACCCAATGATACCAAGGTAATCTACTACCTACTAACGAATAACCCTCTGTCTAGTTAACCCAGTGATACCAAGGTAATCTACTACCTACTAATGATTAACCCTCTGGCTAGTTAACCCAGTGATAAAAAGGTAATCTACTACCTACTAATGAATAACCCTCTGGCTCGTTAACCCAGTGATAAAAAGGTAATCTACTACCTACTAACGAATAACCCTCTGTCTAGTTAACCCAGTGATACCAAGGTAATCTACTACCTACTAACGAATAACCCTCTGTCTAGTTAACCCAGTGATTCCAAGGTAATCTACTACCTACTAATGAATAACCCTCTGGCTCGTTAACCCAGTGATAAAAAGGTAATCTACTACCTACTAACGAATAACCCTCTGGCTAGTTAACCCAGTGACACCAAGGTAATCTACTACCTATTAACGAATAACCCTCTGTCTAGTTAACCCAGTGATTCCAAGGTAATCTACTACCTACTAATGATTAACCCTCTGGCTAGTTAACCCAGTGATAAAAAGGTAATCTACTACCTACTAATGAATAACCCTCTGGCTCGTTAACCCAGTGATAAAAAGGTAATCTACTACCTACTAACGAATAACCCTCTGTCTAGTTAACCCAGTGATACCAAGGTAATCTACTACCTACTAACGAATAACCCTCTGTCTAGTTAACCCAGTGATACCAAGGTAATCTACTACCTACTAACGAATAACCCTCTGGCTAGTTAACCCAGTGATACCAAGGTAATCTACTACCTACTAACGAATAACCCTCTGTCTAGTTAACCCAGTGATTCCAAGGTAATCTACTACCTACTAATGAATAACCCTCTGGCTCGTTAACCCAGTGATAAAAAGGTAATCTACTACCTACTAACGAATAACCCTCTGGCTAGTTAACCCAGTGACACCAAGGTAATCTACTACCTATTAACGAATAACCCTCTGTCTAGTTAACCCAGTGATTCCAAGGTAATCTACTACATACTAACGAATAACCCTCTGGCTAGTTAACCCAGTGATACCAAGGTAATCTACTACCTACTAACGAATAACCCTCTGTCTAGTTAACCCAGTGATACCAAGGTAATCTACTACCTACTAATGATTAACCCTCTGGCTAGTTAACCCAGTGATAAAAAGGTAATCTACTACCTACTAATGAATAACCCTCTGGCTCGTTAACCCAGTGATAAAAAGGTAATCTACTACCTACTAACGAATAACCCTATGTCTAGTTAACCCAATGATACCAAGGTAATCTACTACCTACTAACGAATAACACTCTGTCTAGTTAACCCAGTGACACCAAGGTAATCTACTACATACTAACGAATAACCCTCTGTCTAGTTAACCCAGTGATTCCAAGGTAATCTACTACATACTAACGAATAGCCCTCTGGCTAGTTAACCCAGTGATACCAAGGTAATCTACTACCTACTAACGAATAACCCTCTGTCTAGTTAACCCAGTGATACCAAGGTAATCTACTACCTACTAACGAATAACCCTCTGGCTAGTTAACCCAGTGATACCAAGGTAATTTACTACCTACTAACGAATAACCCTCTGGCTAGTTAACCCAGTGATACCAAGGTAATCTACTACCTACTAACGAATAACCCTCTGGCTAGTTAACCCAGTGATACCAAGGTAATCTACTACCTACTAACGAATAACCCTCTGTCTAGTTAACCCAGTGATACCAAGGTAATCTACTACCTACTAACGAATAACCCTCTGGCTAGTTAACCCAGTGATACCAAGGTAATCTACTACATACTAACGAATAACCCTCTGGCTAGTTAACCCAGTGATTCCAAGGTAATCTACTACCTACTAACGAATAACCCTCTGTCTAGTTAACCCAGTGATTCTAAGGTAATCTACTACCTACTAATGATTAACCCTCTGGCTCGTTAACCCAGTGATAAAAAGGTAATCTACTACCTACTAACGAATAACCCTCTGTCTAGTTAACCCAGTGATACCAAGGTAATCTACTACCTACTAACGAATAACCCTCTGTCTAGTTAACCCAGTGATTCCAAGGTAATCTACTACCTACTAATGATTAACCCTCTGTCTAGTTAACCCAGTGATAAAAAGGTAATCTACTACCTACTAACGAATAACCCTCTGTCTAGTTAACCCAGTGATACCAAGGTAATCTACTACCTACTAACGAATAACCCTCTGTCTAGTTAACCCAGTGATTCCAAGGTAATCTACTACCTACTAATGATTAACCCTCTGTCTAGTTAACCCAGTGATAAAAAGGTAATCTACTACCTACTAACGAATAACCCTCTGTCTAGTTAACCCAGTGATACCAATGTAATCTACTACCTACTAACGAATAACCCTCTGGCTAGTTAACCCAGTGATTCCAAGGTAATCTACTTCCTACTAATGATTAACCCTCTGGCTCGTTAACCCAGTGATAAAAAGGTAATCTACTACCTACTAACGAATAACCCTATGTCTAGTTAACCCAATGATACCAAGGTAATCTACTACCTACTAACGAATAACACTCTGTCTAGTTAACCCAGTGATACCAAGGTAATCTACTACCTACTAACGAATAACGCTCTGGCTAATGTACTACCTACTAACGAATAACCCTCTGGCTAGTTAACCCAATGATACCAAGGTAATCTACTACCTACTAACGAATAACCCTCTGTCTAGTTAACCCAGTGATACCAAGGTAATCTACTACCTACTAATGATTAACCCTCTGGCTAGTTAACCCAGTGATAAAAAGGTAATCTACTACCTACTAATGAATAACCCTCTGGCTCGTTAACCCAGTGATAAAAAGGTAATCTACTACCTACTAACGAATAACCCTCTGTCTAGTTAACCCAGTGATACCAAGGTAATCTACTACCTACTAACGAATAACCCTCTGTCTAGTTAACCCAGTGATTCCAAGGTAATCTACTACCTACTAATGAATAACCCTCTGGCTCGTTAACCCAGTGATAAAAAGGTAATCTACTACCTACTAACGAATAACCCTCTGGCTAGTTAACCCAGTGACACCAAGGTAATCTACTACCTATTAACGAATAACCCTCTGTCTAGTTAACCCAGTGATTCCAAGGTAATCTACTACCTACTAATGATTAACCCTCTGGCTAGTTAACCCAGTGATAAAAAGGTAATCTACTACCTACTAATGAATAACCCTCTGGCTCGTTAACCCAGTGATAAAAAGGTAATCTACTACCTACTAACGAATAACCCTCTGTCTAGTTAACCCAGTGATACCAAGGTAATCTACTACCTACTAACGAATAACCCTCTGTCTAGTTAACCCAGTGATACCAAGGTAATCTACTACCTACTAACGAATAACCCTCTGGCTAGTTAACCCAGTGATACCAAGGTAATCTACTACCTACTAACGAATAACCCTCTGTCTAGTTAACCCAGTGATTCCAAGGTAATCTACTACCTACTAATGAATAACCCTCTGGCTCGTTAACCCAGTGATAAAAAGGTAATCTACTACCTACTAACGAATAACCCTCTGGCTAGTTAACCCAGTGACACCAAGGTAATCTACTACCTATTAACGAATAACCCTCTGTCTAGTTAACCCAGTGATTCCAAGGTAATCTACTACATACTAACGAATAACCCTCTGGCTAGTTAACCCAGTGATACCAAGGTAATCTACTACCTACTAACGAATAACCCTCTGTCTAGTTAACCCAGTGATACCAAGGTAATCTACTACCTACTAATGATTAACCCTCTGGCTAGTTAACCCAGTGATAAAAAGGTAATCTACTACCTACTAATGAATAACCCTCTGGCTCGTTAACCCAGTGATAAAAAGGTAATCTACTACCTACTAACGAATAACCCTATGTCTAGTTAACCCAATGATACCAAGGTAATCTACTACCTACTAACGAATAACACTCTGTCTAGTTAACCCAGTGACACCAAGGTAATCTACTACATACTAACGAATAACCCTCTGTCTAGTTAACCCAGTGATTCCAAGGTAATCTACTACATACTAACGAATAGCCCTCTGGCTAGTTAACCCAGTGATACCAAGGTAATCTACTACCTACTAACGAATAACCCTCTGTCTAGTTAACCCAGTGATACCAAGGTAATCTACTACCTACTAACGAATAACCCTCTGGCTAGTTAACCCAGTGATACCAAGGTAATTTACTACCTACTAACGAATAACCCTCTGGCTAGTTAACCCAGTGATACCAAGGTAATCTACTACCTACTAACGAATAACCCTCTGGCTAGTTAACCCAGTGATACCAAGGTAATCTACTACCTACTAACGAATAACCCTCTGTCTAGTTAACCCAGTGATACCAAGGTAATCTACTACCTACTAACGAATAACCCTCTGGCTAGTTAACCCAGTGATACCAAGGTAATCTACTACATACTAACGAATAACCCTCTGGCTAGTGATTCCAAGGTAATCTACTACCTACTAACGAATAACCCTCTGTCTAGTTAACCCAGTGATTCTAAGGTAATCTACTACCTACTAATGATTAACCCTCTGGCTCGTTAACCCAGTGATAAAAAGGTAATCTACTACCTACTAACGAATAACCCTCTGTCTAGTTA
This sequence comes from Oncorhynchus mykiss, assembly GCF_013265735.2. Lineage (NCBI taxonomy): Eukaryota > Metazoa > Chordata > Actinopteri > Salmoniformes > Salmonidae > Oncorhynchus > Oncorhynchus mykiss. The sequence continues at coordinate 28,094,687 of NC_048588.1, forward strand.
ACCCAGTGATACCAAGGTAATCTACTACCTACTAACGAATAACCCTCTGTCTAGTTAACCCAGTGATTCCAAGGTAATCTACTACCTACTAATGATTAACCCTCTGTCTAGTTAACCCAGTGATAAAAAGGTAATCTACTACCTACTAACGAATAACCCTCTGTCTAGTTAACCCAGTGATACCAATGTAATCTACTACCTACTAACGAATAACCCTCTGGCTAGTTAACCCAGTGATTCCAAGGTAATCTACTACCTACTAATGATTAACCCTCTGGCTCGTTAACCCAGTGATAAAAAGGTAATCTACTACCTACTAACGAATAACCCTCTGTCTAGTTAACCCAATGATACCAAGGTAATCTACTACCTACTAACGAATAACACTCTGTCTAGTTAACCCAGTGATACCAAGGTAATCTACTACCTACTAACGAATAACGCTCTGGCTAATGTACTACCTACTAACGAATAACCCTCTGGCTAGTTAACCCAATGATACCAAGGTAATCTACTACCTACTAACGAATAACCCTCTGTCTAGTTAACCCAGTGATACCAAGGTAATCTACTACCTACTAACGAATAACCCTCTGTCTAGTTAACCCAGTGATACCAAGGTAATCTACTACCTACTAACGAATAACCCTCTGGCTAGTTAACCCAGTGATACCAAGGTAATCTACTACCTACTAACGAATAACCCTCTGGCTAGTTAACCCAGTGACACCAAGGTAATCTACTACCTACTAACGAATAACCCTCTGTCTAGTTAAACCAGTGATACCAAGGTAATCTACTACCTACTAACGAATAACCCTCTGGCTAGTTAACCCAATGACACCAAGGTAATCTACTACCTACTAACGAATAACCCCATGGCTAATTAACCCAGTGATTCCAAGGTAATCTACTACCTACTAATGAATAACCCTCTGGCTAGGTAACCCAGTGATACCAAGGTAATCTACTACCTACTAACGAATAACCCTCTGGATAGTTAACCCAATGATACCAAGGTAATCTACTACCTACCAACAAATAACCCTCTGGATAGTTAACCCAATGATACCAAGGTAATCTACTACCTACTAACGAATAACCAAGTTAATCTACTACCTACTAACGAATAACGCTCTGGCTAATGTACTACCTACTAACGAATAACTCTCTGACTCGTTAACCCAGTGATACCAAGGTAATCTACTACCTACTAACGAATAACCCTCTGGCTAGTTAACCCAATGATACCAAGGTAATCTACTACCTACTAACGAATAACCCTCTGGCTAGTTAACCCAGTGATTCCAAGGTAATCTACTACCTACTAATGATTAACCCTCTGGCTCGTTAACCCAGTGATACCAAGGTAATCTACTACCTACTAACGAATAACCCTCTGGCTAGTTAACCCAATGATACCAAGGTAATCTACTACCTACTAACGAATAACCCTCTGGCTAGTTAACCCAGTGATTCCAAGGTAATCTACTACCTACTGATGATTAACCCTCTGGCTAATTAACCCAGTGATACCAAGGTAATCTACTATCTACTAACGAATAACCCTCTGGCTAGTTAACCCAGTGATTCCAAGGTAATCTACTACCTACTAATGAATAACCCACTGGCTAGTTAACCCAGTGATTCCAAGGTAATCTACTACCTACTAATGAATAACCCTCTGGCTAGTTAACCTAGTGATACCAAGGTAATCTACTACCTACTAACGAATAACCCCCTGGCTAGTTAACCCAGTGATACCAAGGTATTCTGCTTCTAAACATCAGTTTTATTCAATTTTTATTTTTTATTGTGCCACATCAGAGACACCCCATTCATCACCTAGTAAAGTACCTATCACATTAGATTTATTTTGAATTGAAACAACTATTAACCCACAATGTGTCAATCAATACTCTTCCTCTGGTCATGTAGAATAAGTCAACTGATTGCATAATCAATTGACTGATTCATTCATTGACAAGAGGGTGATGGATTGAGGTCACACAAATTAAGTTTGATGAGCTTGAGAAACAAATAGAAAATGACAACACTACCCCAGTGAGCTGTGTGAGAAAAGCACAACAGACCTGGTACATTGTTTAGGATTAAGATAATGCCAATCATGATAACACTGGAGTTATCCTCTTCGCGTCAGATCCAAAACCCTGTCAGACATCTTCTGGGCCAGTGATTCCACATTAACAACAACAGGAGACAGCAGGAGGCTGGATGCCTTCACACCATCTTATCTCTCTGTGCCACATAGCCAGTGGGCACTTTGTTTCTTTCCATTTGAACACAAACGAACACTTGCAAGTCTACACCCCCCCCCCCCACCCCCCAAACATGGACAGAACACACACACACACATAATTACCATTATAAAGCAGGCATCAACTTTGCTAACAGTAATGCTAAGTGCTAGCATCAGCAGTAGCAGGCCACAGCCAGACAGGGTAAAACTAAGTGCTAGCCTCAGCAGTAACAGGCCACAGCCAGACAGGATAATGCTAAGTGGTAGCCTCAGCAGTAACAGTGCCACAGTCAGATAGGGTAATGCTAAGTGCTAGCCTCAGCAGTAACAGGCCACAGCCAGACAGGGTAATGCTAAGTGGTAGCCTCAGCAGTAACAGTGCCACAGCCAGATAGGGTAATGCTAAGTGCTAGCCTCAGCAGTAACAGGCCACAGCCAGACAGGATAATGCTAAGTGCTAGCCTCAGCAGTAACAGGCCACAGCCAGACAAGGTAATGCTAAGTGCTAGCTTCAGTAGTAACAGGCCACAGCCAGATAGGGTAATGCTAAGTAGTAGCCTCAGCAGTAACAGTGCCACAGCCAGATAGGGTAATTCTAAGTGCAAGCCCCAGCAATAACAGTGCCATAGCCAGACAGTGTCATGACTGTCCAGTGAGGATCCAATGGGGTAAATCAGCTTAGCAATGGTTGACAGTAATCAGACCTCTCTCACCCACAGCAGAGGGGACGAGGGAGCTGGTGGGGGTTGACAGTTCACACCCTGTTGTAAATTACAGGAGAAGAGAGATCTCCCTCTCCAAAATACACAGAGGAACGTTCTTTGTTAACAGACTTTATCCCGCCGAAACTCTAACACGTTCAAAAAGTGAATACTGGAACATTACAAACATAAGAACGTGGAGAATGGTCAAAAATTATATATAGAATACTAATGTCATATTGTTTTTGTGTGATGTTATTAATAAGGTTATATAGGCAATAAGTAAGTTGAAAAGTATTTAAACTACTGATATGAAGTCTCAATCCTTAATGTTATATATGAAATTTTGAACAATTATGAAAGTATCTTTGTTAGGATAGGAATGTGATTTTATGAGGTATAAGAGAATCTATCACCTATAAACTGTGCATAGTAAGTAGCCATGCCCCGAGTGAGGTCAGCGAGCGTGACAGACTGATGGAACCGTCCCCTTCGGCCAGAGTGTATAAAGGATTGGTAACAGAAATGTACATTAGACCAGAAAAGCATGGAGCGTAGCTACACGTTTAACATTTTTGGAACTTTGAACCTCAACATGAGGTGAAGAACATAAACTCAACTCCCAGACTAGACCAGAACATTGTCAGGCTCCAACTGCACGTGTAAAGTGGTTCAAACTCTGACTATCAACAAGAGGTGGAGGAAGGAGTAAACTCCCATCTAGGACAATCACTGATACGGCTGATTAGCTGTCTTGAGTCAAATATCTAGAAATGCGAATCTAAGTGGGACCACTCTTCTCAAATCACAGTAGTACACTACTCTCATCACCTAGTGGGAACCATGGACATGGCTAGCTAGCTACAACGGTTCCTCCTTTAAAAGTTGCGTAATACTGCAGCACACCCTGCGTGCTTCTGCAGAATTTGGGGCACGTCATTTAATTCCCAGCCATTTCTTCTGTTACTGCAAGTTATTGCTAGTTTGACCACTAGAGAACATGTTTGAGAAACATTTGATATTGGCATTACCAGATAATTTAAAAACGTTTTTTTGTATTAACATAGTATATGGGATAGATTTTAAGCAATTAGGCTTATATTAATATTATGGTGTTTCCATTCAGAGAAAAATGAAAAATGAAACCCTAAGGGCTTCCGTTAGGATGGAATGGGAAATATGGCACTGTACAACGTGATTGTCGGGAGTAGGCTACAGGATTGGAGGATTCTAAATTGTTTGCCTTCTTTAGACAAATTTGTTCCAATATTTCTGTAAATCAGTGAAATTTATCCCCATACTAATTCGTTATGGCTCCATAACTAAATCAACATTTTGAGAATTTTTTCTTTGTTTTATTAATGAAATGTGGTTATTTGTTTATTAGGCTACTGTGCTCTGGCATTCCGCTCTCTGGTACACTCAGATGAAAGTGCTCTGAAATCCATGTAGATAGTAGGCTAGACACATTAATTTTTTTAACAACGTTCTTTTCTGATAAAAACTAGTTCATTGCATCCGCCGTGGAGCCCAGTTTCATAATATGAAAGTATTTCCCAGCTGCTTGCCATCGTTTTGAAGTAATGGCAAAAAACAGGCCTTATTTTAGGGCATTTTTCACCTTGCCAGCTCCTATTAGTTCTATAGAGCACCGTAGTACCAACTCGCCTTCCGAACTTTCTATTCCCAGGTTACTGCTCACGTTGTTTTATAGAAGAGGACTGGCCATCCCACATATGCTCTCTCTAATTCTCTCTTTCTCTCTCTCGGAGGACCTGAGCCCTAGGACCATGCCCCAGGAATACCTGACATGATGACTCCTTGCTGTCCCCAGTCCACCTGACTGTGCTGCTGCTCCAGTTTCAACTATTCTGCCTTATTATTATTCGACCATGCTGGTCATTTATGAACATTTGAACATCTTGACCATGTTTTGTTATAATCTCCACCCGGCACAGCCAGAAGAGGACTGGCCACCCCACATAGCCTGGTTCCTCTCTAGGTTTCTTCCTAGGTTTTGGCCTTTCTAGGGAGTTTTTCCTAGCCACCGTGCTTCTTCACCTGCATTGCTTGCTGTTTGGGGTTTTAGGCTGGGTTTCTGTACAGCACTTTGAGATATCAGCTGATGTACGAAGGGCTATATAAAATAAATTTGATTGATTGATTGATTGAGTTAAACTGTAAACAACAAAAATATTATTGGAACTCTGCGATCTGGCATGTCTGTCTATTTCGCCAAATTTCTCGCAAAGTGTATATTTAGATTATTTTCAAGTCGGACGCCATTTTAATCATGAGAATCTCCTCTTTCTAATTATGTAAGCCTGGGGAGCTAGCTCAGTTGTTATCAAAAGCTAGCCCCAAAATACATTTTGCCCTTGGAACGCTGAGCTCCCCCCATTGTTTTCCTATGGAAAGGCATGCCGGTCTATTTCGCCAAAAATCTCACTGTGTACATTTTTTTTTCAAGTCTGGTGTAACCGGTGTAAAATGGCTAGCTATTTAGGGGGGTGCGCGCTAATAGCATTTCAATCAGTGACTTCACTTGCTCTGAGACCTTGAAGTAGTTGTTCCCCTTGCTCTGCAAGGGCGTGGCTCGATGTTTTGAGGGTGGCTGTTGTTGATGGGTGCAGAGGGTCCCTGGTGCAAGCCAGGGACCCTCTGCTGTGGTACGAGCCACCCTCCCTTATGCAGAAATAGTCAGAAGATTGTATTTTTTCCCTACTTTTTCATTACACAGACATGAGATCAGTTCACACCATCGAGGTGCGGATGTTTACTTTCTGCATAAGTAGTTTTTTTCCAGTTTCGTCCGACTAACCGATTGAAGTGGTAAAATAAAAAGGGATACATTTTTAATGGAATTCTAAGCATCACTCCAGTCAAAACAGGCTCTGCTAACGTTCAATTCCATTCATTTGCTATGGGCTCGCACTATTGTTCCAGTTTATTTGCCAAGGAAGAGTACATGATCAGTGAATATATTCAATGTACAGGCTACAATGTGGGAATCTCATGTGTGGTAATAACTACAGCACATGTAAATAGGACTTGCATCCTTGGCGCAATAAAGTTATTATATTCTACTCTATCCATATGTAACAGTATAGCTTCCGTCCCTCTCCTCACCCCTGGGCTCGAACCAGGGACCCTCTGCACACATTGACAGACACCCTTGAAGCATCGTTACCCATCGCTCCACAAAAGCTGTGGCTTTTGCAGAGCAAGGGGAACATCTACTTCAAGGTCTCAGAGCGAGTGACGTCACCGATTGAAATGCTATTAGCGTGCACCCCACTAACTAGTTAGCCATTTCACACCAGTTACACATAGACTTCATTAATGCCATTCAGACTTGAAGTTGATACCACAACTAAGATAGCTGAGGTTCATAGATAGGTTCTGAACTAATATTCATACCAAACATTTTAGGGTTCATACACAGATCGGCTACACATAGCTACACATCCATAGGCATACAGATATGTTTTCCTCCACTACACAATAAGCAAGTATATAGTTAGCTATGTTACTTCAGCTGTATTGCAAGACAAGCTTACACAATTGTACATTCAATTGCAGTAAATACTTTAGCAAGCTAGATTCTTCTGCTGGTTCTCTCAGAAGTCCCTAAAACATCAAACAACACAAATTACAAATTCATTCTCCCAAAACTAGCTAGCTGGCTAATGTTAGCTAGTCAGATAACTTGCTAAATAGCGATTTTCATAAATTAACTTTATGACAAAGAAATATGCACAAACGTTTGTCTCTACATTAACTAACATATTCCTCTCAATTGTACATTTTTTCAATCATCTTCACCCAGGGACGGGTGACTCGTGTCAAAATTCGTCATTGGAACCACTCGATATGATTGGTCATATAAAAACCTTGGAACCCAAATGCATAATGAGTGCTCTAACTCCCCCTTGTGGTGGTCTGGAGCAATGGCGCTGTGTACCTCTACGTCCCGCGGTGCAAGCTCGCAACTTTTAAAGGCGGAACCACTGTATCTTCCCAGGAGCATCTTCCAGAGTGAACAACAGTAGAAGAGACGGGACCGGACCCTTTTGGACAATCAGAGCCTTACAAGCATGGTGCTGAAAGGCCAACCCATCACCCTTCCTAAGGAGGGCTGGTTCTGACAGAGATAAGCAGCGAACAAAGGCACTCACATGTAAATACATTCATGATTTCTTATTCCACATGTGCGGAGGTTCGTGTGCAAAGTCTATGATTACTGTGAGAATAGTTCTAAAGTATATCAATGATATAAAATTTCTCCCTATCTCTCCCTCCCCTCTCTCATTTTCTGTGTAACAAGCCACCATATGTTGTCAGTCCATTAGGGACCTTTTACTCATGTGTTAAGTGTGAATGTTTATTCTGTGTTATTATTTAGTTAGCTAGTAAATACATAATTAAACCAATTTGTGTAGTACTGATTCATGAGTAAGGCTGGGGTTTTTGAAGATGCATGACGTTACGACTGTTCAGAATGATGATATGATAAGAGGTTATGATTTAATACGTTGACTGTTTTATGGATGTGATAGGTAAAGACCTTTAGTGTTTAATTCGGAAGACGGTAACTCTTTAAACAACCTCTCTCATGGTGCCACAAAATCCTAATGAGTTAATTGTTACATGATTAATTTAATCAGGTAAAAATTAAACATAGTTAGTTGATTCGATAAATAACAGTCATCAGATTAGTGAAAGTAAAGTCATGACAACAGGGTACTGCTAAGTGCTAGCCTCAGCAGTAACAGTGCCACAGCCAGCCAGTACTGTATGTAGCACCAGTGGTAAGCTGTAAATCCAGCACCAGTGGTAAGCTGTAAATCCCTCTGCAGCTTGACCTGTCATATTAATGTGTCTCTCTCATAACCCCCCCTCTCTGGACGGGGCCAAACATATGTTACACCCCACTGGGGATTGGAGGGAGGGATGGTTGATGGGATAAGGGTGAGGTGGAGGGTGGGAGGGAGAGTGGCACAGGAACACATCTGGTTGAAAACAGATGCCTGGCTTCCTTTCACTCTCCAGTGCCAGTGAGGGTTATGAGAGAGAGAGAGAGAGAGAGAGAGAGAGAGAGAGAGAGAGAGAGAGAGAGAGAGAGTGTGTGTGTGTGTACTCTTGTGTGTGTGTGTGTGTGTGTGTGTGTGCGCGCTTGTGAGTTCAGTGGGCATGGTGCCACACCAGCTCCAGCCTCAAGCCATGCTCTCTGCTCCTTGGATACAACACAACACAAAGCTGATGAAAATGATCTAGAATAGACAAGGGGCAACCTAAAAAGACACAACTGGATCCAAATGACCAAGGTGTGTAGAAAATCTCTATCAAAACTATCTGTATTATCGAATAAAGACAGAACACAAGAGGATCTTGTAGGCTACATGACAATACGTAGACCAATCCATTCCGATCCAAAGGAAGGTGTATCTATATATGACAGGGTAATCCTAGTCTTTTTTAGGCCTGGCGTTGGGGCTCTTTCCTCTCCCCCTTAGCAGACACCTAGGGTAGTGCTTCCACCATGACACGTGTCAGATACGACAGGTGTAGGACCTTCATTTGATCACCCTTTTTTTAATGACTATTACATATTATTTAATGACTATTACCCCACACATATAGTACAATTATCTGTAAGGTCTCTCAGTCGAGCAGTGAATTTCAAACACAGATTCAAATACCAGGGAGGTTTTCCAATGCCTCGCTAAGAAGAAGGGTACCTATTGGTTAAAAAAGCAGACATTGAATATCCCTTTGAGCATTGTGAAGTTATTATTAACACTTTGGATGGCGCCTCAATACACCCAGTCACTACAAAGATACAGGCCTCCTTCCTAACTCAGTGTATCAATACACCCAGTCACTACAAGGATACAGGCGTCCTTCCTAACTCAGTGTATTAATACACCCAGTCACTACAAAGATACAGGCCTCCTTCCTAACTCAGTGTATCAATACACCCAGTCACTACAAAGATACAGGCGTCCTTCCTAACTCAGTGTATCAATACACCCAGTCACTACAAATATACAGGCGTCCTTCCTAACTCAGTGTATCAATACACCCAGTCACTACAAATATACAGGCGTCCTTCCTAACTCAGTGTATCAATACACCCAGTCACTACAAATATACAGGCGTCCTTCCTAACTCAGTGTATCAATACACCCAGTCACTACAACGATACAGGCGTCCTTCCTAACTCAGTGTATCAATACACCCAGTCACTACAAAGATACAGGCCTCCTTCCTAACTCAGTGTATCAATACACCCAGTCACTACAAAGATACAGGCCTCCTTCCTAACTCAGTGTATACATACACCCAGTCACTACAAAGATACAGGCGTCCTTACTAACTCAGTTTCCAGAGGAAGGCCAATGGCGACATTTAAACAATTACACAGTTTAATGGCTGTGATAGGAGAAAACTGAGGTTTAATCAACAACATTGTAGTTACTTCACAATACTAACTTAAATGACAGAGTGAAAAGAAGAAAGCCTGTACAGAATACAAATATTCCAAAACATGTATCTTGTTTGTAATAAGGCACTAAAGTAATACTGAAAAAAAAATTAGTTTGGTCTTGAATACAAAGTATTATGTTTGGGGTAAATCCAATACAACACATTGCTGAGTATTACTCTCCATATTTTCAAGCATAGTAGTGGCTGCATCATGTTACGGGTATGCTTGATATCGTTATGGACTGGGGGAGTTTTTCAGGAAAAAAATAAATTAAATGGTGCTAAGCACAGGCACAATCCAAGAGGAAAACCTGGTTCAGTCTGCTTTCCACCAGAAACTGGGAGATGAATTCAACTTTCAGCAAGACAACAAGCTGAAACACTAGCCACATCTACAGTGGTGTTGCTTACCAAGAAAACAGTGAATGTTTTTGAGTGGCTGAGTTACAGGTTTGACTTAAATATACTTGACTTTTAAATGATTGTATAGTAATGATCAACAACCAATTTGACAAAGCTTGAAGAATTTTGACAAGAATAATGGGCAAATGCTGCACAATCCAGGTGTGGAAAGCTCTTAGAGACTTACCCAGAACGACTCACAACTGTAATCGCTGCCAAAAGTGCTTCTACAATGTATTGACTCATTGATGTGAATACTAATGTAAATGGTATTTCTGTATTTCATTTTCAATAAATTTGAATAACTTTCTCAAAACATGTTTTCAATTTGTCATTATGGGGTATTGTGTGTAGATGGGTGAGAAAAAAACATATGTAATCTGTTATGAGTTCAGGCTGTAACAACAAAATGTGGAAAAAATCAAGGGGCATGAATACTTTCTGAAGGCACTGAATATCACAATGCATCATGACAGCTTATACTAATGAGTGACAGCTCTTTGCTTACAATCGCTTATGTGAGAGTGTGTGTGCGTGTGTCGGTATGTGTATGTAGGTACAGTGCCTTGCAAAAGGATTCATCCCTCTTGGCGTTTTTACTATTTTGTTGCGTTTCGACGTGTAATTTAAATTGATTTTTATTTGTATTTCAGGTAATGGACATACACAAAACAATCCAAATTGGTGAAGTGAATTGCAAAAAATAACTGATAAAAAAAACAGAAAAGTGGTGTGTGCATATGTATTCACCCCCTTTGCTATGAAGCCCCTAAATAAGATCTGGTGCAACCAATTACCTTCAGAAGTCACATTAGTTAAATAAAGTCCACCTGTGTGCAATCTAAGTGTCACATGATCTGTCACATGATCTCAGTATACATACACCTGTTCTTAAAGGCCCCAGTGTCTGCAACACCACTAAGCAAGGGGAACCACCAAGCAAGCGGCACCATGAAGACCAAGGAGATGTCCAAACAGGTCAGGGATAAAGTTGTGGAGAAGTACAGATCAGGATTGGGTTCTAAAAAAAATATCAGAAACTTTGAACATTCCACGGAACACCTATTACATCTATTATTTAAAAATAGAAAGAATATAGCACCACAACAAACTTACCAAGAGAGGGCCGCCCACCAAAACTCACGGACCAGGAAAAGAGGGCAATAATCAGAGAGGCAAAAAAGAGACCGAAGGTAACCCTGAAGGAGCTGCAAAGCTCCACAGCTGAGACTGGAGTATCTGTCCATAGGACCACTTCAAGCCGTACACGTCACAGAGCTGGGCTTTACGGAAAAGTGGCCAGAAAAAAAGCCATTGCTTAAAGAAAAAAAAGTAAACACATTTGGTGTTCACCAAAAGGCATGTGGGAGACTCCTCAAACATATGGAAGAATGTACTCTGGTCAGATGAGACTAAAATTGAGCTTTTTGGCCATCAAGGAAAACATGATGTCTGGTGAAAACCCAACACCTCTCATCACCCCGAGAATCCACAGCATCATGCTGTGGGGATGTTTTTCATCAGCAGGGACTGGGAAACTGGTCAGAAATGAAGGAATGATGGATGGTGCTAAATACAGGGAAATTCTTGAGGGAAACCTGTTTCAGTCTTCCAGAGATTTGAGACTGGGATGGAGGTTCACCTTCCAGCAGGACAATGACCCTAAGCATACTGCTAAAGAAACCTTTGAGTGGTTTAAGGGGAAACATAGACATGTCTTGGAATGGCCTAGTCAAAGCCCAGACCTCAATCCAATTGAGAATCTGTGGTATGACTTAAAGATTGCTCTACACCAGCGGAACACATCCAACTTGAAGGAGCTGGAGCAGTTTTGCCTTGAAGAATGGGCAAAAATCCCGTTGGCTAGTTGTGCCAGCTTATAGACAAATACCCCAAGCGACTTGTTGTCACGCCCTGACCATAGAGATCCTTTTTATGTCTCTATTTGGTTTGGTCAGGGTGTGATTTGGCGACCGAGACCGCCAGTGCGCCTCCACAGCCCAGTGTATGTTTCTCCACTCCAGTGATGATCCATGGCACAAAGCCTCCAGTGATGATCCATGGCACAAAGCCTCCAGTGGTGATCCATGGCAAAAATCCTCCAGTGGTGATCCATGGTACGAAACCTCCAGTGGTGATCCATGGCACGAAGCCTCCAGTGATGATCCATGGCAAGAAGCCTCCAGTGATAATCCATGGCAAGAAGCCTCCAGTGATGATCCATGGCACGAAGCCTCCAGTGATGATCCATGGAACAAAGCCTCCAGTGATAATCCATGGCAAGAAGCCTCCAGTGATGATCCATGGCACGAACCTCCAGTGATGATCCATGGCACAAAGCCTCCAGTGAGGAGTCATGGCACAAAGCCTACAACAACGGTCCCCAGTCCGGAGCCTCCAGTGACGTTCTCCAGTCTGGAGCCTCCAGTGACGTTCTCCAGTCTGGAGCCTCCAGCGACGTTCTCCAGTCTGGAGCCTCCAGCGACGTTCTCCAGTCCGGAGTATCCAGCGACGGTCTCCAGTCCGGAGCCTCCAGAGACGGTCTCCAGTCCGGAGCCTCCAGAGACGGTCTCCAGTCCGGAGCCTCCAGAGACGGTCTCCAGTCCGGAGCCTCCAGAGACAGCCTCCAGTCCGGGGCCCGCAGCGAGGGTGCCCAGTCCGTGGCCCGCTACGAGGGTCCACAGTCCGGGCCCCACTACGAGTGTCCCCAGTCCGGGGCCCGCAACGCCACTACGGGAGTCCCCATTCCGGGGCCCGCGATGAGGGTCCCCGCACCAGAGGTGCCACCAAAGTGGGGTGAGCCAGTGGTGGAGAGGGGGGGGGGGGGGGGTACTGTCACACCCTGACCTTTGAGATCCTTTTTATGTCTCTATTTGGTTTGGTCAGGGTGTGATTTGGGGTGGGTATTCTATGTTCTATTATTTGTATTTCTATGTTTTGGCCGGGTAAGGTTCTCAATCAGGGACAGCTGTCTATCTTTGTTTCTGATTGAGAACCATACTTACTGTCTTTGTGGGAAGTTGACTTTGTTTATGGCACATAGCCTTTAGCTTCACGGTTAGTTTTGTAGTGTTCATTGTTTTGTTCGGAGTCTTTTCTAATTAAAATAATATGTACGCTCACCACGCTGCACCTTGGTCCAGTTCTTTCAACGACCGTGACACTTGCAGCTGTAATTGCTGCAAAAGGTGGCTCTACAATAGTTCTGAATAGCTATGCACGCTCAAGTTTTCTGTTATTTTGTCTTAGTTGTTTTTTTCACAATAAAAAACATTTTGCATTTTCAAAGTGGTAGGCATTTTGTGTAAATCAAATTATACGACCCCACCAAAAAAATATATTTTAGGCCTCCCGAGTGGCGCAGTGGGCTAAGGCACTGCATCGCAGTGCTAGCTGTGCCACCAGAGACTCTGGGTCACGAGCCCAGGCTCTGTCGCAGCCGGTCATGACCGGGAGGCCCATGGGGCGACACACAATTGGCCTAGTGTCATCCGGGTTAGGGAGGGTTTGGCCGGTAGGGATATCCTTGTCTCATTGTGCACTAGCGACTCCTGTGGTGGGCCGAGTGCAGTGCATGCTGTCCAGGTCGCTAGGTGCACTGTGTTTCCTCCGACACATTGGTGCGGCTGGCTTCCGGAATGGATCCGCGGTGTCTTAAGAAGCAGTGCGGCTTGGTTGGGTTGTGTATCAGAGGACGCATGGCTCGCGACCTTCGTCTCTCCCGAGCCCGTACGGGAGTTGTAGCGATGAGACAAGATAGTAACTACTAACAATTGGATACCACGAAATTGGGGAAAAAAGGGGGGGTCAAATACATTTTAAGTAAAAAAATAAAAAATAATAATAATAATTTCAGGTTGTAAGGCAACAAAATAGGAAAAATGCTAAGGGGGTGAAAACTTTTGCAAGCCACTGTATGTATGTGCCACTGTGTGTGTGTGTTTTTCGGTATGTTTATGTGTGTCGGTGTGTACAGTTGAAGTCGGAAGATTACATACACTATAACCAAATTAAACTCAGTTTTTCATAATCCCTGACATTTAATCCTAGTTAAAATTCCATGTCTTAGGTCAGTTAGGATCACCAGTTTATTTTAAGAATGTGAAATGTCAGAAAAATAGTAGAGAGAATGGTTTATTTCAACCTTTATTTCTTTCATCACATTCCTTGTGGGTCAGAAGTTCACATACACTCAATTAGTACTTGGTAGCACTGCCTTTAAACTGTTTAACTTGGGTCAAACGTTTCGGGTAGCCTTCCACAAGCTTCCAACAATAAATTGGGTGAATTTTGGCCCATTCCTCCTGACAGAGCTGGTGTATCTGAGTCAGGTTTGTAGGCCGCCTTGCTCACACACGCTTCTTCAGTTCTGCCAACACATTTTCTATGTGATTGAGGTCAGGGCTTTGTGATGGCCACTCCAATACCTTGACTTTGTTGTCAAGCCATTTTGCCACAACTTTGGAAGTATGCTTGGGGTCATTGTCCATTTGGAAGGCTCATTCACGACCAAGCTTTAACTTCCTGACTGATGTCTTGAGATGTTGCTTCAATATATCCACATAATTGATGCTGCCACCCCCGTGCTTCATGGTTGGGATAGTGTTCTTTGGCTTGCAAGCCTCACCCTTTTTCCTCCAAACATAACGATGGTCATTATGGCCAAACAGTTCTATTTTTGTTTCATCAGACCAGAGGACATTTCTCCAAAAAGTACGATCTGAGTTGAAGGTCGGCCTTGAAATACATCCACAGGTACACCTCCAATTCACTCAAATAATGTCAATTAGCAGAATTATCAGAACCTTCTAATGACATGACATAATTTTCTGGAATTTTCCAAGCTGTTTATTGGCACAGTCAACTTAGTGAATCTAAACTTCTGGTCCACTGTAATTGTGCTACACAGTATGTGTCTGTCTGTGTGTGTGTGCGCGGATGTGTGTGTGTTTATTTGAGTGAGTCTTCCTGTGTGTGTGTGTGTGTGTGTGTGTGTGTGTGTGTGTGTGTTTGTGTCGATCCTCTCAGCCGCGGGAAGGTGCTGCCATCCGTTGAGATAATTAGTCGTTCCCAAACCTCTGGCGCAGGGAGATGAGGAACAGACGTTCTTCTCAGAATCACAAGTGACAAGTTTAATAACCGTCTCACGACGACCACCGCATGGGCAGAAACATGGCAGCTTTAGAATTACTTTTCAAGATTAGCCCTGAGAGTCTCTGTGGAGTCTGAACAACCAGGAAGTCAGGGGTTAACATCCTAGATAAGCTGCAACTACCGTCACTGACCGGGGCACTTAACCCAGAAACACTTGTAGTAAACCTCCTACAACAGCCCTCCAGCACTTAAACCATGTAATAAATCTACCACTCACCGCTGATGGGGAGAGATGAGGAAATTAAAGAATGTGACACTTTCACACAGGAAGTGAGAGGAGTATAAATGAATTATGACATCAACTTAGAAATACTTATATTTATGTCTGGGTACACACATTTGGCATCAATGTGGTGGTGCTGTGACTCAGAACTAATCATGCATTCGCATTACTATTTCATTAGGATTTAAAAAGCAGTATATTAAAAACATTTCATCACGCATGGTTAAATTCGGAGAATAAAGGTTGTATTTTCAGAATAAAGTGCTCTGATTCGGAGTTATTGTTCAGTGGGACAATCTATTGATATGACTCACTGGTAGTCAACGGCGATAAACCTTATTTGTTGCCATAGTGATTTAAGTTACTGTACCAGCCAGAAGTTTGGACACACCTAGTCATTCCAGGGTTTTTCTTTATTTTTACTTTTTTCTACATTGTAGAATAATAGTGATGACATCAAAACTATAAAATCACTCATATGGAATCATGTTTAACCAAAAAAGTGTTAAACAAATCAAAATATATTTTACATTTGAAATTCTTCAAAGTAGCTACCCTTTGCCTTGATGACAGCTTTGCACACTCTTGGAATTCAATGTAGAAATTATATTTTGATTTGTTTAACACTTTTATGGTTACTGCTAGATTCCATACGTGTTATTTCATCGTTTTGATGTCTTCACTATTATTCTATAATGTAGAAATTAGTAAAAAAAAAGAAAAACCCTTGAATGAGTAGGTGTCGTACAAACTTTTGACTGGTACTGTACATAACTTAAATTTACAATACATAATAAAATGTGAGTAACAGTACATACAATGTGAGTTACAATACACCCATGATAAAGTGGTAATGTAACCGAGTGGTTCAGGGTGATAATCATTGTTTTCAAGGCTCACTGTACCTTTCAATGAGACAACTGTGAAAGCATTCAACATCTTTTTGATTGAGAGCCAATTACACATTTAACCACAGCATAACATGACTCAAGGCCTAAGAGTAATGTTGTGTTATGAATGACATGAATAACACATAGAAGATTATAATATATCCTCGAATTGGAGTCAAAGGTAAAGAGAGTGAGAGGAATGAATAAGAGAAAGAGAGACGCAAACATGATTTTATGTAGATTGTGGAACTTTCTCTCCTTTTCTTGCCTTTCTCATACACTACTCAATACGATAGAGGCGATATAGTAAATATAAAGTTAATATATAGGATATATTTTGGTAGGATATACTGTACTGTAGGTAGGATATATATATATAGGATACATCGTGTATTGGGAAAGTATTCAGACCACTCAATTTCCACAATTTGTTCAGTTACAGCCTTATTTTAAAATAGATTAAACTTGTTTTCCCCCTCATTAATATACAAACAGTACCCAATAATGACAAACAAAATCAGTTTTTAGAAATGTTTGGAAATATCAAATTTACCTAAGTATTCAGACCATTTATTCAGTACTTTGTTGAAGCAAAGTACTGAGCAGTGATTACAGCCGAGTCTTCTTAGCTATTTTTTATTTATTTGATCTTTATTTAACTAGGCAAGTCAGTTAAGAACAAATTCTTATTTTCAATGATGGCCTAAAAACAGTGGGTTAAGTGCCTGTTCAGGGGCAGAACGACAGATTTGTACCTTGTCAGCTCGGGGAATGGAACTTGCAACCTTTCGGTTACTAGCTCAACGCTCTAACCAGTAGGCTATCCTGTTGCCCCATGATGCTTCAAGGTTGGCAGACCTGTATTTGAGGAGGTTCTCCCATTCTTCTCTGAAGATCCTATCAAGCTCTGTCAGGTTGGATGGGGAGCGTCGCTGCACAGCTATTTTCAGGTTTCTCCAGAGATGTTTGATCGTGTTCAAGTCAAGGCTCTGGCTGGACCACTCAAGGACATTCAGATACCCGAACCACTCCTGTGTTGTCTTGGCTGTGTGCTTAGGGTCGCTGTCCTGTTGGAAGGTGAACCTTCACCCCAGTCTGAGTTCCTGAGCGCTCTGGAGCAGGTTTTCATCAAGGATCTCTTGGTACTTTTCTCCGTTCATCTTTCCCTCGATCCTGACTAGTCTTCCAGTCCATGCAGCTGAAAAACATCCCCACAGCATGATGATGCCACCACCATGATTCACCATATGGATAGTGCCAGGTTTCCTCCAGACGTGATGCTTGGCATTCAGGCCAAAGAGTTCAATATTGGTTTCATCAGACCAGAGAATCTTGTTTCTCATGGTCTGAGAGTCCTTTAGGTGCCTTTGGTAAACTCCATGTGCGTTTTACTGAGGAGTGGTTTCCGTCTGGCAACTCTATCATAAAGGCTTGATTGGTGGAGTGCTGCAGAGATAGTTATCCTTCTGGAAGGTTTTCCCATCTCCACAGAGGAACTCTGGAGCTCTGTCAGAGTGACCATTGGGTTCCTGGTCACCTTCCTGACCAAGGCCCTTCTCGCACGATTGCTCAGTTGGGTTCAGGGGGACCTTCAATGCTGCAGAGTTTTTTTGGTACCCTTCCCCAGATCTGTGCCTCTAAGGACAATTCCTTTGACCTCATGGCTTGGTTTTTGCTCTGACATCAACTGTCAACTGTGGGACCTTATATAGACAGGTCTTTTCAAATCATGTCCAATCAATTGAATTTACCACAGGTGGACTCCAAGTTGTAGAAACATCTCAAGGATGCTCAATGGAAACAGGATGCACCTGAGCTCAATTTCGAGTCTCAAAGCAAAGGTCTGAATACTAATGTTTGCAAACACTTCTAAAAACCTGTTTTCACTTTGTCATTATGGGGTATTGTGTGTAGATTAATGAGGACTTTTTTATTTATACCATTTTAGAATAAGGCTGTAACATAACAAAATGTGGAAAAAGTCAAGGGTCTGAATACTTTCCAAATGCACTGTAGGTATGATATAGGTAATGTGATGTTAGACAACAGTGAAAGAGAGAGAGAGGTCAGGACGACAAGAAAAGAGACAAAGACAACGAGACAAAATGCAGAATCAGCTAAAAACACTAAAGAATATGAGGCAGAGGATGGCTACACCAGAAGAGAGGGAGTTAGAGTGGGAGAGAGGGATGAATAAAGTGAAAGCTCCACGGTCCCTGTGTCACCTCTGATCCCGTCGCCTGTTCTCTTTACTGTGTCATTTTCTTGACTGCTCTCCTTCGGCGGAGCTGACATGTCACGTGTTATTTGGGCTGAGCCGTTGGCAGGGATTTATTAAATCTTGAAATCTGAGAGCCACGCTGACTGACGCTCTCCTCTCCGCTCGTCCGGGTCCCTGAAATGGCCAACAGACAAGATAAGGAACGCCCGCGAAGGACAGGCTATTGAAGCTAAGACTGTCTCCTCTGAATGCTCACACAGAACCTGTGTCACAGAATGTATGTTTACATTTAGTTGTGTTACTTCATACGTCCCACAATCAGGGATAACCTGGATGACGTGTACCTACTCATTCACACACCCAGGGGCAAAACTTTAGTTTTAGAAGTGGGGGGGACATTTTTTAAAACTTTTTTTTTAATGTTGCTGGAGAAACACTCCGAACAGCCTGACCGACCGCTCGGAGACGTCTGCTTGGTCCTAAAGCACACCGTTGCCTCGTTTTGTATCACGTTCCAATGATAAAACTGGGGGGGACAAAAATGCAATTTCATAATATGAGGGGGACATAACCCCCTGTCCCCAGTGAAAGTTGCGCCCCTGCACACACCTGCTGCTATAATTCAAGGCCTGGTGTGTGTGTGTGTGTGTGTGTGTGTGTGTGTGTGTGTGTGTGTGTGTGTGTGTGTGTGTGTGTGTGTCTGTAGAAGATGATAGTTTTCTGTGTGAGCTCCCGCTGAGGAAGGTGAAAGGTGTGAGCAGCAAGAGAGTGAGGAGAGATACACACAGAGTGGAAATGACACAGTCATAAGAGACCGTGGAGAAAGCAATTTCAGAGGACACCTTAGTTCATAGGTGTGTTGAATCGTTTTCATCAATGCACCACTTTAAAATAGTTTACTGGCTGTTTTCATCCTACACTGCTGAAACACCAGGGTTTCCAGGTCTAGCTAAAATGTGTTTCCAAATGACCTCTGAAATGACCTCTGAAAAGCCTCCCACAAGGCCTAAAAACTAGCCCCACAAAAAATGCTTGCAGCAAAAGATGCCACATTTATCCAATAAAGCGTTTTTCCATTACATTATCGAGCGAATAAAGAAGGAATAACAACATAATTTTTAGCGACGTAGGCTAAGAAGCCTATAATATTTATTTCCAGATGAAGAAAATGTTGCAAGATAAGATAAATCAGCCTCATTAAACTCTCTAGATCATTTTCCATCAATGGATGTCGATTTAACTTGTTTGGACTGCTATGATTAAGCATTAAGGCCAGAGGAGGTGTGGTATATGGCCAATATACCAAGGCTAAGGAATGGTCTTAGGACATAGCCCTTAGCCATGGTATATTGGCCATACACCACAAACCCCTGAGGTGCCTTATTACTATTATAAACTGGTTACCAACATGAAAAGAAAAGTAAAAAGTATGTTTTAGTCATTCCTGTGGTACACATCTGATATACAGTTGAAGTCGAAAGTTTACATACACTTAGGTTGGAGTCAATAAAACTTGTTTTTCAACCCCTACACAAATTTATTTTTAACAAAGTATAGTTTTGGCAAGTCGGTTAGGACATCTACTTTGTGCATGACACAAGTAATTTTTCCAACAATTGTTAACAGACAAATTATTTAACTTATAATTCATTGTATCACAATTCCAGTGGGTCAGAAGTTTACAAAGACTAAGTTGACTGTGCCTTTAAACAGCTTGGAAAATTTCAGACAATGGCTTTAGAAGCTTCTGATAGGCTAATTGACAACATTTGAGTCAATTGGAGGTGTACTTGTGGATCTATTTCAAGATATACCTTCAAACTCAGTGCCTCTTTGCTTGACATCATGTGAAAATCAAAAGAAATCAGCCAAGACCTCAGAAAAAAATTATAGACCTCCAAAAGTCTGGTTCATACTTGGGAGCAATTTCCAAACACCCGAAGGTACCACGTTCATCTGTACAAACAATAGTATGCAAGTATAAAAATAATTAGACCAATGATCCGTCATACCGCTCAGGAAGAAACAAAAAACCTTGTGAAGATGCTGGTGGAAACAGGTACAAAAGTATCTATATCCACAGTAAAACGAGTCCTATTTCTACAGAACCTGAAAGGCCGCTCAGCAAGAAAAAGCCTCTGCTCCAAAACTGCCATAAAAAACCCAGACTACGGTTTGCAACTGAACATGGGGACAAAGATCGTACTTTTTGGAGAAATATCCTCTGGTCTGATGAAACAAAAATATAACTGTTTGGCGATAATGAACATCATTATGTTTGGAGGAAAAAGGGGGAGGCTTGCAAGCCAAAGAACATCATCCCAACCGTGAAGCACGGGGGTGGCAGCATCATGTTGTAGGGGTGCTTTGCTGCAGGAGGGACTGGTGCACTTCACAAAGTAGATGGCATCATGGGCCAGGACAATTATGTGGATATATTGAAGCAACATCTCAAGACATCAGTCAGGAAGTTAAAGCTTGGTTGCAAATGGGTCTTCCAAATGGACAATTACCCCAAGCATACTTCCAACTTGTGGCAAAATGGCTTAAGGACAACAAAGTCAAGGTACTGGAGTGTCCATCACAAAGCCCTCAACCCTATAGAAAAAGTGTGGGCAGAAGTGAAAAAGCGTATGTGAGCAAGTAGGATCTTCCAGATGTCAAGACTACAAACATTTATAAATGGCCTATTTGTGAGACTGACTTGTTAATTCAATAGGCATAGGCTAATGACTAAAATCTGGGTTTATAATTGCCAATGAACTTTGCCATGGTTTGCTGAGCTAGATGCAGGTAGCCTATAGCCCTGATAGGCCGACATCTCATTTCAGGGAAAAGTCTACAGTGAACCTGAAAATAAATGTGGAGAATGATGCATTTGTGATAGAGCTGTGACCATGATCATAATTGAAAACTTTTAATTTAATTAAGTAAAAATGGCCATTAACAATGGCATAATAACTCAAGGCTTTAACAACAACCTGAGTTATAGGCTATTTATTACATCTGTTTGCCAGCTCCAGGTAGGCTACACAAGTGGCTCAAATTGGCATGCAATGACTCCAGTGAAATCGTCATTTCAGTATATATTTATTGTCTCAAATGGTAGGTTACAGTAGCCTACATTGGCATAGTTTTGAATAGCCTACTTGATGGCCAACAGATGTAAATGTACCATATCATTCTACACATTTAATGGCATTTTCATTGTGGACTTTTTCCCATAACTTCCATTTCAAATGTCCACTCACGCAGCGCTCAAGACCCTAGAACTGAGCACGAGTAAAACCCTTCGCTTGATACGGTTATCCATAAGAAAAGTCGACATTAAAATTCCGTTTACTTTAAACCACCTCTGAGAAAATGTATCTAAAGAGCTGTAGTGGCCTACAGTTGTTTTCAAATACTTTGTCACCGTTACATCAGTTCTAGCGGGTTTATATGTTTAATGGAATAAGGAGTGTCTCCATAATGACCAATCTAAATGGTCTACCTACAACATGCGTGCTGCTTTGTCACCGTTACATCAGTTCTAGCTGGTTTATATGTTTAATGGAATAAGGAGTGTCTCCATAATGACCAATCTAAATGGTCTACCTACAACATGCCTGCTGCTTTGTCTCCGTGACTCAGCTGCCTCTGCTGCATCACCGTCTCAACCACACACACTCCTCCTGCTCTCCCCCACTCACTCCCTCACTCACTCCCTCACTCCCTCACTCCCTCACACACTCACTCACACACTCACTCATACACTCACTCACACACTCCTCCTGCTGCTCTCCCTCACACACTCACCCACTCCTCCTGCACTCACTCACTCACTCACTCGCTCATTCAATCGCTCACTCACTCGCTCACTCACTCGCTCACTCACTCGCTTAGTAACAGCCTCCTTACTGCCTGATAGTAGGCAGCAACGTTATTTGATTACAGTAGGCTTGGCTTCAGAGTGCAGTGTTGCAGGGAGCATAGTATTGAATCCATATGATTCATGAAGACAAACAGACAAAAAAACATCCTGCCTTTCAAACTCACTTGTGTGACTTCTTCCCCCCGGTGCCCCCGGGTCCTGCTCCACAGTCATGGGCCTGAATGATAAAGGTGTACTCCTTCTGAAGCTCACAATCCACCAGGCCCCTGGCCCTCAGCTGGCCCTCACCAGACGTCCCGTTCAGCACCACTGCCTCGAACGGTGCCTCCAGACCATGGATCTTAAATGCACAGATCTCCCCTGAAAAGAGAGAGAGAGAAAGACAGGGAGAGGAGGGGAGACAGGTTAGGGTGTGTTGGTTTCTGTATGTGAGAGTTCAGACTCATCTGAGGAGACATCGTTTCTCAATCAAACCCCAGGAAGTCTTATTCAGACTCATCTGAGGAGACATCGTTTCTCAACCAAACTCCAGGAAGTCTTATTCAGACTCATCTGAGGAGACATCGTTTCTCAACCAAACCCCAGGAAGTCTTATTCAGACTCAGATGAGGAGACATCGTTTCTCAACCAAACTCCAGGAAGTCTTATTCAGACTCATCTGAGTAGACATCGTTTCTCAACCAAACCCCAGGAAGTCTTATTCAGACTCAGATGAGGAGACATCGTTTCTCAACCAAACCCCAGGAAGTCTTATTCAGACTCATCTGAGGAGACATCGTTTCTCAACCAAACCCCAGGAAGTCTTATTCAGACTCATCTGAGGAGACATCGTTTCTCAACCAAACCCCAGGAAGTCTTATTCAGACTCATCTGAGGAGACATGGTTTCTCAACCAAACCCCAGGAAGTCTTATTCAGACTCATCTGAGGAGACATCGTTTTTAACAGCATGTGCATTGGGCTCATATAATCAGTTGAGCACTGTAAAGAATACCTCTGATCATTCCAATTCCCTGGAAGGTTTCGGTTAAATTTTTGAGCAGGCAGAGAAACAACAATAACAACAACAATATGAATCCACTGCGGAGTCACCCACAAAGTCACCCTCTCTGGAACCGGAGTAACAAACTCACTCATTCAACAACAAATCACTCTCCTGAAGATGCCAAGGACAAACCAGCCCGCCCACAGTCTGCCGCTCACTCCCATCACGCATTGTTACTCCAGACCGTACAAACAATCAACAACTTAGTAACGAAAAACTTGATAAAAAAAACAAAAATACTACCTCTCAAAGTCACCCTGGTTCGTTTGAGAGACAATGAGGGAACAGCAAATCATTTTACAAAGCTACACAATGAGGCAGACCAAAACAAAAGAGCAAAATGTCTCATCTCCTACAGAGGAAGTGCTGAAATTACAATTTGTCCACAGGGGAGAGTGAGAGAGATTGAAAAAAGAGAGAGAGAGAGAGAGAGGGAGAGAGAATGAGATAGAAGGAAAGGAGGAGAGAAAGAGAATGAGAGAGAAGAAAGAGAGTGAGAGAGAGAAGGGGGGAGAGAGAGAGAGAGAGAGAGAGAGAGGTTGGACAAAGCAGAGTCTGTTTTGGAGTTGGCGAGGTGAGTGCTTTAGATGCGTGGCGCTTGCCTGCGTTTTTACTGGGGGATTTGAGGAAATCACTTAGCACGAGTTATAAACTCTGACTTGTGACGGCTAATTGCGCCGATATCACTTAAACTAACAGGAAGGACTAAATTGGATTCCGCCAAAGCTTTGTGTGCGCATTGCTGCTGGCTAGTTGTGATAAGAGCAACTTTATTTTCCCCTCCTTCCCTTTCTCTTCCCTTTCATCCCGGTCGAACATAATCTCATCTCCTTCTACAGCGGGAGTGTTGAAATTACAATTTGAGAGAGAGAGAGAGAGAGAGAGAGAGAGAGAGAGAGAAGGAAATGAGGAGAGAGAGAAAGAGAATGAGAGCAAGAGAGTACGAGCGAGGAGACAGAGAGAAAGAGAATGAGAGAGAGAGAGAAAGAGAGCTACTCAGTAGGCTGTGTAAGACTTTGCCTTTGTATTACCTGAACAATAACTTATCAGAAATAAATGGGCTCCTACAATGCAAAGAGGCATAGAAGCTGCGTGGGAAAATAATCAGAAAAAGACGGCAAAGCAAATGGCGTGTGACGAGGAGAGGTAATGGTCTCGATGGGTGAAGTTGCCTTGATACCACAAAAAAAAACATATATTTTTTAAATCCATCACTGTGGTAGGAAAAATAAGCCTAGTATACATCCAAATATACACCAGAGTACGGTATAACTGCAGGACACTGCAAAATACAACAGTCGACTGCAGTTACTGCAGTTAAACTGCACTTTCAAAGCTGCCATCTTCTTTTGCAAGGGGACAGCCAAGTGAAGAAGTTTCCCACTATTAAGGGGAATATGCTAATGATATGCTAAACTCTTTCTCCTACACCTCAGCGCATGGCAGGACGAGGAACACCTACAACTAATTTGTGATTTCATTTTTACCTCAGGGAGCGGAGAGGGGTCAAGGTGACCAGCATTGACCGTCATGCCAGACGACCTCTTTTACAAAGTTGAATGAATAAACACATGGCCTCGCGCTGGGCTGCTAGCTGCTTGTCACACCTCCAGGCTGATATCAGATCCCCCAGCAGAGGAGAGCCTTTCTGAGGGACAGATTAGCTTTGAACCGTTGGCCCCGGCTCGGCTTCGGCTCGGCAGCAGCATGGTAACAGGAACAGATGTTGGGGGGCACTTGGCAGAGCTGTGGGACTCGCCACCCTAATTGCTGCGATAAATTGTTAGCTAAATATGTGTCTCCGTGTCACATTAGCCTTTCATGAGGTAGATTTATGATTGGAAAAACCCAGGCAAGTCTTCAAGGAGATCCCCGGCACGGCCACGTTCTAATCTAATGGATGCAAATGAATGAGACATTATTAGTAGATGGCAGTGAGAAGGAGCAGGGACTAGATGTCATGGTTCTAGTTTAAGTTATACAGATGGGCACTGAGTTATCCACGTTAAGAAATGCTATCAAGGGGACTAACTGCAGTTATTATCAGTAGTACCAGTGGTGGTGTGTGTTTTTGTAGCCTGAGGGCCATGTCAGGGACACGGGGCCAAAACACTCTGGGGGACCCCAATCATTATCAGACCTGACAGAGCATCTCTGAGAAGACGAGCCAGATCAGAAAACACACATAAATGCCTGGGCCAAAGCATGCACTCACACACACCACTGTTTACAAGCCCTTAAGTGTTTGAGGTTATCAGTCAGAGGTTGTTGATAAGAGCAGAGAGAGATGCAGGGATGGTGGCAGGGGAGATGAAAGGGGAGTTTGGGAGTATGAGAACATGGGCACTGCCTGAGGCATATTCTGATTTCACTGCTGGAGAGTGACCACACACACACACACACACAGCAGTAATGCCAGGACCCCCGCTCTAATCGGCACCAACATGAATTTCATTCTCCTACTGTTGGAACACACACAACACGACAGACTGAAAATACACCACCCTACTGAAAATACACTACCCTACTGAAAATACACTACCCTACTGAAAATACACTACCCAACAAGAAACACACTACCCTACTGAAAATACACTACCCAACAAGAAACACACTACCCTACTGAAAATACACTACCCTACTGAAAATACACTACCCTACTGAAAATACACTACCCTACTGAAAATACACTACCCTACTGAAAATACACTACCCTACTGAAAATACACTACCCTACTGAAAATACACTACCCTACTGAAAACACACTACCCTACTGAAAAAACACTACCCCACACTACCCTCTATCTAATCACATTATACAATATCAATGTTTCTCAATCCTTTTAGAACTTTAATTATACATTAACCGACTGGTACCTGTAGTATTACAACAGTTGAGCAGCTTACAGCGATAATAACACATTCATACCATCAGTAATAACAGCATCAGTAAAGGGTTTATTGTAATTGTGTGGTTAGTTATTGAAGACTAGCGGTGCTTTATACAACTCAGTCTTTGCATCTAATTACCTAGTTATGTATTTTTCCATACCTTACCTCTGCTTCTCTTTCCCTATACTCCAATTACACACACACACCAATTAGCTATTGATTGCCCTCCAACCTCCTCTCTGCACTTCACTCACATATTTCTTTCACCCCCTTTCCACCCCCGGCCCTCTCTGCTATAGGGCAGAGATAGACTGTCAGCCACATAGCTCCAGAGACGAGGCCAAATTGAAAATGCTGTAATTATGCTCTTCATGAAATGAGTCAGATGAGAAGTGAAGAAAACACACACTAGAAGAGAAGCTGTCTGTCCGTTCCTGAAGTATTAATACTAATTCAGCCTGTGTGTTCTGGCTAGAGCTTGAACTGGAGAAATCAGAGTGGTGTGAGATTGTGTGTGTGTGTGTGTGTGTGTGTGTGTGTGTGTGTGTGTGCAGGAGATTTAATTAAGAGGGAACTCAGACCTGATTTTCTCGACCTTGTCTCATCACCCTTAATTACAGAAAGGCTGCTCTGTGTGAGTTAATGTCATCCCACTATCGCTCTGACTGACAGAGATAACCCACTGTCTCTCTGACTGACAGAGAGAACCCACTGTCTCCCTGACTGACAGAGAGAACACGGAACACACTTTCTGCTCTGTTGGTCTGAGGGAACACAACTGTCCTCATCACACAGCTCCAGTCCTCAACACAACATGGCTGTACTGCTGCATTCTGGACCTGAAGATGTTTTAGGCTGTGTACTTAATAGCTGTTTGTAGTGCATCAGACGATGAGCCTTCATTTCTTCTCTACAGGCAGTACACTGGACGACACACAGGGTCCTAAACACATCAATGCTGTTTTACTCTGACTGATCCGGGGCAGGTTGGGTGTTTAGGAGTGCTGACACTGTGTGAGGCCCCAAACACCCACTTCCCCTTTGTCAATATACCGTAGTTAGTCTCAAAACACCAGCGGGATACATGCCAATTAACTCAGCATAGACACAGAAACAAAACAACACACGCACACATACACACACACCACCACCCAACCTCCAACCAACCGTCGATAACAGACCACCAACCAACGCATCACCAACACAGAAAACATTACAGCAAACACACACACAAACAGCAACAGGATATATCAATCAGTTAACCAGGCATGTGACCACTACTCTGTTAGTCAGAGAACATCCATCACCTACTGTCAGTCAATTACAGGGAGCTAACAGCAATCAGATAGCCAATCAACAGTATAACAACAACACTGCAGATGTTTCCCCCACTGAGACCTGTATTATACAGGACTCCATGGGAACGATGGAGGGATACAGAGATGGAGGGATGGATGGAGGGATAGAGAGATGGATGGATGGAGGGATAGAGAGATGGAGGGATGGATGGATGGAGGGATAGAGAGATGGAGGGATGGATGGATGGATGGAGGGATAGAGAGATGGAAAGATGGATGGATGGAGGGATACAGAGATGGAGGGATGGATGGATGGAGGGATAGAGAGATGGAGGGATGGATGGATGGATGGAGGGATACAGAGATGGAGGGATGGATGGATGGATGGAGGGATAGAGAGATGGAGGGATGGATGGATGGAGGGATAGAGAGATGGAAAGATGGATGGATGGAGGGATACAGAGATGGAAAGATGGATGGATGGAGGGATAGAGAGATGGAGGGATGGATGGATGGAGGGATACAGAGATGGAGGGATAGAGAGATGGAGGGATGGATGGATGGAGGGATAGAGAGATGGAGGGATGGATGGATGGAGGGATAGAGAGATGGAGGGATGGATGGATGGAGGGATAGAGAGATGGAGGGATGGATGGATGGATGGATGGAGGGATAGAGAGATGGAGGGAGGGATGTTCCTGGGTAAAATAAAGTAGCTTTTATTCCCAGTTATACTGTAAATCCTTCTTTGTAGGCATGGCGACACATTTTTAAAATTCAGTTTCTATGCAGATGGTAGGCTCCGTAGATAGAAACTAGTGAGTCCAAGTGCTAACTGGCTAAACCTACACTTTTCACTTTCAATTAACAATGTCAACATTGTGCCAATGTGTTTGTCTTGAACTACCATCTGTTGTTGTGACTGAAATTTACAGAAGACATATGTTTGCCTTATAATGTATAAGGTATGACACCAATCCATGCTTTGCTTCCCCTGGCACTGTTGCCACACACTAACGTTTTAGCATTTGTGGCACAAATACCGTTCAAGTCATCAGAACGATAGTAACATCTTTCACACAAATCAAATCTAAGTTTATTTGTCACGTGCGCCGAATACAACAGGTGTAGGTAGACCTTACACTGAAATGCTTACTTACAGGCTCTAACCAATAGTGCGAAAAAAAGGTATGTGTGTGTGTGTGTGCGTAGGTAAGTAAAGAAATAATACAACAGTAAAAATACATTTGAAAATAACAGCAGCAAGGCTATATACAGACACCTGTTAGTCAGGCTTATTGAGGTAGTATGTACATGTGGGTATGGTTAAAGTGACAATGCATATATGATGAACAGAGAGTAGCAGTAGCGTAAAAATAGGGGTTGGCAGGTGGTGGAACACAATGCAGACAGCCATGTTAGCCAATGTGCGGGGGAACTGGTTGGTCGGGCCAATTGAGGTAGTATGTACATGAATGTATAGTTAAAGTGACTATGCATATAAGATAAACAGAGAGTAGCAGCAGCGTAAAAGAGAGGTTGGGGGGTCACACAATGCAAATAGTCCGGGTAACCATTTGGTTACCTGTTCAGGAGTCTTATGGCTTGGGGGTAAAAACTGTTGAGAAGCCTTTTTGTCCTAGACTTGGCACTCCGGTAACAATTGCCATGCGGTAGTAGAGAGAAGAGTCTATGACTGGGGTGGCTGGGGTCTTTGACAATTTTTAGGGCCTTCCTCTGGTGTAGAGGTCCTGGATGGCAGGCAGCTTTGCCCCAGTGATATACTGGGCCGTACGCACTACCCTCTGAAGTGCTTTGCGGTTGGAGGCCGAGCAATTGCCGTACCAGGCAGTGATGCAACCATGCTATCAATGTTGCAGCTGTAGAACCTTTTGAGGATCTCAGGACCCATGCCAAATCTTTTTAGTGTCCTGAGGGGGAACAGGCTTTGTCATGCCCTCTTCATGACTGTCTTGGTGTGTTTGGACCATTCTAGTTTGTTGTTGATGTGGGCACCAAGGAACTTGAAGCTCTCAACCTGCTCCACTACAGCCCCGTTGATGAGAATAGGGACGTGCTCGGTGCTCCTTTTCCTATAGTTCACAATAATCTCCTTAGTCTTGGTTACGTTGAAGGATAGGTTGTTATTCTGGCACCACCCGGCCAGGTCTCTGACCTCCTCCCTATAGGCTGTCTCGTCGTTGTCGGTGATCAGGCCTACCACTGTTGAGTTGTCTGCAAAATTAATGATGGAGTTGGAGTCGTGCCTGGCCATGCAGTCATGGGTGAACAGGGAGTACAGGAGCACACACTCCTGGGGAGCTCCAGTGTCGTGTTACTGGGCAGCTCGCGGCTGTGCTTCCCTTTAGAATAATAGTAAAGAGGATGGTTCATTTCAGCTTTTGTTTCTTTCATCACATTCCCAGTGCATAAGAAGTTTACATTTTTTACCTTGGGTCAAATGTTTCGGGTAGCCTTCCACAAGCTTCCACAATAAGTTGGGTGAGTTTTGGCATATTCCTCCTGACAGAGCTGGTGTAACTGAGTCAGGTTTGTAGGCCTCCTTGCTCACACTCGCATTTTCAGTTCTGCCCACAAATTTTCTAGATGTTGAGATGTTGCTTCAATATATCCACATAATTTTCCTCCCTCATGAAGCCATCTATTTTCTGAGGAGCACCAGTCCCTCCTGCAGCAAAGCATTCCCAAAACATGATGCTGCCACCTCCGTGCTTCACGGTTGTGATGGTGTTCTTCCGGCTTGCAAGCTTCCCCCTTTTTTCTCCAAACATAACAACGGTCATTATGGACAAACAGTTCTATTTTTGTTTCATCAGAACAGAGGACATTTCTCCAAAAAGTACAATCTTTGTCCCCGTGTGCAGTTGCAAAATGTAGTCTGGCTTTTTTATGACAGTTTTAGAGCGGTGGCTTCTTTCTTGCTGAGCGGCCTTTCAGGTTATGTCGATATAGGGCTCGTTTTACTGTGGATACAGATACTTTTGGACCTGTTTCCTCCAGCATCTTCACAAGGTCCTTTGCTGTTGTTCTGGGATTGACTTGCACTTTTCGCACCAAAGTACTTTCATCTCTAGGAGACAGAACGTGTCTCCTTCCTGATCGGTATGACGGCGGCATGGTCCCATGGTGTTTATACTTGCATACAGTTGTTTGTACAGATGAACGTGTTACCTTCAGGCATTTGGAAATTGCTCCCAAGGACAAACCTGACTTGTGGAGGTCTACAATGTTTTCTGAGGTCTTGGCTGATTTCTTTAGATTTTCCCATGATGTCAAGCACAGCGGCAATGAGTTTGAAGGTCAGCCTTGAAATACATTGTCACGTTCTGACCTTAGTTCCTTTATTATGTCTTTGTGTTAGTTTGGTCAGGGCGTGAGTTGGGGTGGGTAGTCTATGTTATTTTTTCTATGTTGTATTTCTGTGTTTGGCCTGGTATGGTTCTCAATCAGAGGCAGCCGTCGATTGTTGTCTCTGATTGAGAATCATATTTAGGTAGCCTTTTCCCACCTGTGTTTTGTGGGTGATTATTTTCTGTTTAGTGTTTTCTGCACCTTACAGGACTGTTTCGTTTTTTTTCCGTTTATTTACGTTGTTATTTTGTATTGTACAGTCCTGTAAGGTGCAGAAAACACTAAACAGAAAATAATCACCCACAAAACACAGGTGTTCAGTAAACACAGGTGTTCAGTAAATAAACTTTCATGAACACGTACAACGCTGCGCTTTGGTCCTCTTCTCCTTCACCAGATGAAAATCGTTACATACATCCACAGATACACCTCCAATTGACTCAAATTATGTCAATTAGCCTATCAGAAGCTTCTAAAGCCTTGACACCATTTTCTGGAATATTCCAAGTTGTTTAAAGGCACAGTCAATTTAGTGTATGTAAACTTCTGAATTGTGATACAGCGAATTATAAGTGAAATAATCCGTCTGTAAACAATTGTTGTAAAACTTATTTGTGTCATACACAAAGCAGATGTCCTAACCGACTTGTTAACAAGAAATGTGTGGAGTAGTTGAAAAACGAGTTTTAATGACTCCAACCTAAGTGTATGCAAACTTCCAAATTCAACTGTAAGTCCAATTACTACAGAATTACACAAAAACCTGGCTTGGATCCGTCTGTTCTGTTAGTTCTGATATTGGAGGTATGGTAGGGCTTGGATCATTCTGTTCTGTTAGTTCTGATATTGGAGGTATGGTAGGGCTTGGATCACTCTGTTATGTTAGTTCTGATATTGGAGGTATGGTTAGAGCATCACTCTGTACAAGGACAGGCAGCGAATGAAAGAAGAAAAAATGGACCAAAACACAAACAAAGCAAGGCAATCACATTGAAGCACACTGGAAATCAATAGTTTATATTTTCTACTTCCCTGTGTAGAATAGCCTGGGGGAGAGACAGCATGTCTCCACACTCCTCTCATTTGAGGCCATTTAGAGTTCAATGTGTTCAAATATCCCTATTAGAGTTTACGATCTTTGTTAATACCCCGGAGGACAGTACTTATCCTATAGGCCTATTCTCTCCAAAAAGGGACTGATAGGAGGGTGAGAGACAGCAGCCAGTCGTTTGGCCCTGCCTCTGGCCATGGAGCATTTCTATTGTATGGAGAAGCAACAAAGCACTATAGTATCATGATATCTTCTGGGTGAATGACTGGAGTTAGCATGAGTTACATACTGTAGCTTCCCCTTACAATGTAAATATCTCTACCCAAGGCTGCTGACTCCAATTTACAATGAAAAATAAATGTATATTAATTCAGTTATACATATTTCCAATGAAGTCATGGAGTTCATTGTATCTATCTCTGTTGAGGAGGCTCACCTACTTGTAGCCCATCTCTAGTGTAGAACAGTGTGCCTAGTGACTAGTGCTTCCACACCATTGAAAATAATAGTGGAAAAGGAGCTGACACTTTGAGATGAGCAGGAACAAAAATCAATGTAGAGGATACATTTGGAGCAGAGACTGCAGTGGAGCTGATGGAGCTGTGGAACTGAGCGGTAGGATGGTGCAGACTGTAGGACTGCCTCAGGTGACACCGCTCTTACTGCAGTTTACCTTCAGGGGAAGAGAGAGAGTGAGATGAGGAGAGGAGGAAGAGAGGAGAGAGAGGAGAGAGAGGAGAGAGAGAGGGTGAGAGGAGAGAAATGAGAGGGGGAGAGGAGTGAAAGGAGAGGGAGAGGAAAGAGGGAAAGGAGAGAGAGGAGAGGGAGAGAGGGAGAAGGTGAGAGGAGAGAAAGGAAAGGATAGAGGGGGATAGGGTGAGAAAGGAGAGGGTGAGAGGAGAGAAAGGAGAGGGAAAGTAGAGAGGGGGAGAGAGAAGGAGAGGGATAGTAGAGAGGGAGAGGGTGAGAGGAGAGGGAGACGGCGAGGGTGAGAGGAGAGAAAGGAAAGGGAGATTGTGAGAGGAGAGAAAGGAGGGGGAGAGGGTGAGAGGAGAGAAAGGAGGAGAGGAGAGAGGGAGAGGGTGAGAGGAGAGGGAAAGAGTGAGAGGAGAGAAATGAGAGGGAGAGGGTGGGAGGAAAGAAAGGAGAGGGAGAGGGGAGAGGGGGAGATGAGAGAAAGGAGAGAGAAGGGAGAGGGTGAGAGGAGAGAAAGGAGAGGGAGAGAAGAGAGGGATAAGGAGAGGAGAGAGGGGAGAGGGAGAAAGGAGAGGAAATTGAGATTGTGAGAGGAGAGAAAGGAGGAGAGGAGAGAGGGAGAGTGTGAGAGGAGAGAAATAAGAAGGAGAGGGTGGTAGGAAAGAAAGGAGAGGGGCAGGGGAGAGTGGGAGATGAGAGAAAGGAGAGAGAAGGGAGAAAGAAGGAGGGTGAGAGGAGAGAAAGGAGAGAGAGGAGAAAGGGAGAGGGAGAGGAGAGAGAGGACAGCGAGGGAGGAGAGAGAGGGAGAGAGGAGAGGGAGAGGAGAGAGGAGAGAGGAGAAAGGAAAGGGAGAGGAGAGAGGAGAGAGGAAATGGAGTGGAGAGAGGAGAGGAGAGAGAGGAGAGAGGAAGAGTGGGAGGAGAGAAAGGAGAGGGGGAGGGGAGAGGGGGAGATGAGAGAAAGGAGAGAGAGAGGAGACAGGGAGAGGGTGAGAGGAGAGAAAGGAGGAAGAGACATGTCTACGAATAGTTGTTGTGAAAATATTTGTTTCAGGGAACTTTATGAGCCTGTAGTGTAGTCCCCTAGAGTATCCTGCTGAAAGACCATGTATGATTGACTCTTCAGATCAGTCAGACAGCCAATCAGCAGTCAGATGACTGCTTCGTTATCACCTTGACAACTGAAATCCCCAGGTAAAGTTGTTTTGTATGTGCATGTGTGTGTTGCTGTGTGATTGTGTAGGTCCTATGTTGGAGGGTGTCTTAGTTCAGAAGTTTTATCCGGGATCAGAAGCTTATACAGGGTGATTTTCTGGCCATTGAAATGGTAAAATATGCAAAGCTTTATGAGAGTCTGTCTGAACTGAGTTCCCTGCATACACACCGTGTAATCCAAACTAAAATGCTTAGAGGCTAAATGTTCTCTTTGCTCTCATTGGAGAGAAGTTTTGTTGCAGAGGGAGAAGTCATGAAAAACGCTTCACAGAACGGCACAGAACTTTTTCCTCTCAGGTCTTTTGACACCGGTGGGCCACCACTGCTCATTGATACTGCTCAAATTGGGCCAGAGCCAGGGACTAGGGAGTGGAAAGATAGGGCAGGCTGTGCCAAATGTGTTTGTGTCTGAGGCGGAGGGAGGGAGAGAGATGAGAGAAAATGATAGGCAGATGATTTCACATCAACTGAGTAAAAACTGGCAAAGGCCCATTGTACTCAATGTCTTGCTATGCCTACACCCCTCTCTATTTGTGTGAATGCGTGTGTGTCTGTGTGAGTGTGTGAGTGTGTGTGTACCTGTGTATGTGGCTATGAAATCAGTGGTAAATGGTAGGATGACTAGCCATCTCGCTGTGTACACACCTGTCTTCTTCTCTGTGTGTGTGTGTGTGTGTGTGTGTGTGTGTGTGTGTGTGTGTGTGTGTGTGTGTCTTGCCTATCAGCTCTCCAGTGTGTCTTCATTAACACTTTCAACACCTGACAGGTAGAACAGATTGAAAATGCAGGGTGATGATCCTGTCAGGCAGAGGAAAACAACTCTCCCCCACCATCTCTCTACATTGGCTTGCAAAAGTATTCACCCCAATGGCATTTTTCTATTTTGTTGCCATACAACCTGGAAATAAAATGTATTTTTTGAGGGGGTTGTATCATTTGATTTACACAACATGCCTACCACTTTGAAAATGCAAAATATGTTTTATTATGAAACAGAAGAAATTAGACAAAAAAAACTGAAAACTTGAGAGTGCATAACTATTCACCCCCCGAAAGTCAACACTTTGTAGCGGCAACATTTGCAGCAATTACAGCTGCAAGTCTCTTGGGGTACGTGTCTATAAGCTTGGCAACTGGGATTTTTGCCCATTCTTCAAGTCAAAACTGCTCCAGCTCCTTCTAGTTGGATGGGTTCCGCTGGTGTACAGCAATCTTCAAGTCATACCGCTTTGTATAGGCCATTCCAAGACATGTAAATGTTTCCCCTTAAACCATTCAAATGTTGCTTTAGTGTTATGCTTAGGGTCATTGCCTTGCTGGAAGGTGAACCTCTGTCCCAGTCTCAAATCTCAGAGAGACTGAAACAGGTTTCCCTCAAGAATTTCCCTGTATTTAGCACCATCCATCATTCCTTCAGTACTGACCAGTTTCCCAGTCCCTGCAGATGAAAAACATTGTGCTGCCACCACAATGCTTCAGTGTGGGGATGGTGTTCTCGGGGTGATGAAAGTGGTTGCGTTTGCACCAGACATAGCGTTTTTCTTGATGGCCAAAAAGCTCAACATTAGTCTCATCTGACCAGAGTACCTTCATCCATATGTTTGGGGAGCCTCCAACATGCATTTTGGCGAACACCAAACGTGTTTGCTTATTTTTTTCTTAAAGTAATGGCATTTATCTGGTCACTGTTCAGTAAAGCCCAGCTCTATGGAGTATACAGCTTAAAGTGGTCCTATGGACAGATACCACAATCTCTTCTGTGGAGCTGTGCAGCCCCTTCAGGGTTATCTATGGTCTCTTGCATCTCTGATTTGGAACTACCCATCCCGGATCCGGGAGAATTGTCATCAACTGACACTAATTAGCATAACGCAACGGACAAAGAAATATTACTAGAAAATATTCATATTCATGAAATCACAAGTGAAATATAGTGAAACACAGCTTAGCCTTTTGTTAATCACCCTGTCATCTCAGATTTTGAAATTATGCTTTACAGCCAAAGCAAGACAAGCATTTGTGTAAGTTTATCGATAGCCTAGCATAGCATTATGTCCAGTTAGCAGCAGGAAGCTTGGTCACGAAAATCAGAAAAGCAATCAAATTAACCGTTTACCTTTGATGATCTTCGGATGTTTTCACTGACGAGACTCCCAGTTAGACAGCAAATGTTAATTTTGTTCCATAAAGATTATTTTTATAGCCGAAATACCTCCCTTTGTTCTTCACGATTGGTTGAGAAATCCACCGGAAACTGCGGTCACGACAAAGGCGAAAAATATTTCAAATTAGATCCATAATATCGTAATATCGTAACGTAATATAATAACGTTTTTTATAATCAATCCTCAAGGTGTTTTTCAAATATCTATTCCATAATATATATCAACCGGATCAGTTGGCTTCTTAGTAGGAGCGAGAGAAACAATGGCCACATTTGTCTATTACGCACATATCACTCTGAGAGCCACCAGCTGATCACAGACGCAATGTTGTCGCTCATGCTCATTTTTCAAAATAAAAGCCTGAAACTATGTCTTGTGACACTAGACACATTAGGGAAGCCATAGAAAAAGGAATCTGGTTGATATCCCTTTCACTGCTCAATAGGGACGCATAGGAAGGCAGAGGTTTCTAAATAAGAGTCACTTCCTGATTGGATTTTTCTCAGGCTTTCGCCTGCAATATCAGTTATGTTATACTCACAGACAATATTTTTACTGTTTTGGAAACTTTAGAGTGTTTTCTATCCTAAGCTGTCAATTATATGCATATTCTATTATCTGGTCCTGAAAAATAGCCCGTTAACTTTGGGAACGTTATTTTTCCAAAAATGAAAATAGCGCCCCTTAGTTTCAAGAGGTTAATGCCCTCCTTGCCTGGTCCGTGAGATTTGGTGGGAAGCCCTCTCTTGGCAGGTTTGTTGTGATGCCATATACTTTCTCTTTCTTAATAATGTGTTTATTTGGTGCTCCGTGGGATGTTCAAAGTTTCTGATATGTTTTTAGAACCCAACCCTGATCTGTACTTCTGTACAACGTTGTCCCTGACCTGTTTGGAGAACTCCTTGGTCTTCATGGTGCCGCTTGCTTGATGATGCCCCTTGCTTAGTGGTGTTTCAGACTCTGGGGCCTTCCAGAACAGGTGTATATATACTGAGATCATGTGACAGATCATGTGACACTTAGATTGCACAAAGGTGGACCTAATTATGTAACTTCCAAAAGTAACTGGTTGCACCAGATCTTTTTAGGGGCTTCATAGTAAAGGGGGTGAATACATATGCACACACCACTTTTACTATTATTTTTTTTAAAATATTTTTTCACTTCACTTCACCATTTTGGACTATTTTGCGTATGTCCATTACATGAAATCCAAATAAAAACCATCTCTCCACCTCTGTTCTCTACCATACCTCTCCCCCATCTGTCCATCTGTCCTCTGTCGTCTACCATACCTCTCCCCCATCTGTCCATCTGTCCTCTGTCGTCTACCAAACCTCTCCCCCATCTGTCGATCTCTCTTTTGTTCTCTACCACACCTCTCCTCCATCTGTCCAATTCTCCTCCGTTGTCAACCAAAGCTCTCCCTCCATCGGTCCATCTCTCATCTGTCCTCTACCACACCTCTTACTCCATCGGTCCATCTCTCATCTGTCGTCTACCACACCTTTCCCTCCATCAGTCCATCTCTCATCAGTCCTCTACCAAACCTCTCCCTCCATCGGTCCATCTCTCATCTGTACTCTACCACACCTCTCCCTCCATCGGTCCATCTCTCATCTGTCCTCTACCACACCTCTCCCTCCATCGGTCCATCTCTCCTCCGTTGTCAACCAAAGCTCTCCCTCCATCGGTCCATCTCTCCACTGTCAACTACCACACCTTTCCCTCTATCGGTCCATCTCTCATCTGTCCTCTACCACACCTCTCCCTCCATCGGTCCATCTCTCATCTCTCACCTTTATCTGTCTCGGTCCATATCTCATCTGTCCTCTACCACATCTCTCCCTCCATCGGTCCATCTCTCAGCTGTCCTCTACCACACCGCTCCCTCCATCGGTCCATCTCTCCTCTTTCCTCTACCACACCTCTCCCTCCATCGGTCCATCTCTCATCTGTCCTCTACCACACCTCTCCCTCCATCAGTCCATCTCTCATCTGTCCTCTATCACACCTCTCCCTTTATCTGTCTCTCTCCTCTGCCCTCTACCAAACCTCTCCCTCCATCGGTCCATCTCTCATCTGTCCTCTACCACACCTCTCCCTCCATCGGTCCATCTCTCATCTGTCCTCTACCACACCTCTCCCTCCATCAGTCCATCTGTCATCTGTCCTCTACCAAACCTCTCCCTCCATCGGTCCATCTCTCATCTGTCCTCTACCACACCTCTCCCTTTATCTGTCTCTCTCCTCTGCCCTCTACCAAACCTCTCCCTCCATCGGTCCATCTCTCATCTGTCCTCTACCACACCTCTCCCTCCATCGGTCCATCTCTCCACCTGTCCTCTACCACACCTCTCCCTCCATCAGTCCATCTCTCATCAGTCCTCTACCAAACCTCTCCCTCCATCGGTACATCTCTCATCTGTCCTCTACCACACCTCTCCCTCCATCGGTCCCATCTCTCCTCTTTCCTCTACCACACCTCTCCCTCCATCTGTCCATTTCTCCTCTGCATCTATCCCTCTGTCCTTTACCAGTCCTCCACCTCTCCCCCTTTCTCTTTTGAATCTGTCTTTTCCCCTCTCCTGTCCATAACCCTTCCTCCTCTCCCTCTCTCCTCTGCTAGTGAATCCTCCTTCTCTAGTGTGTACATTTATTTATATCCTTCTCTTTCTCCTCTGCCAGAATATCCTCCCCTTTCTCCTCTGTCAGAATATCCTCCTCCTCTCCTCTGCAAGACTATCCTCCTCTTTCTCCTCTGCCAGACTATCCTCCTCTTTCTCCTCTGCCAGATTATCCTCCTCCTCCTCTCCTCTGCAATACTATCCTCCTCTTTCTCCTCTGCCAGATTATCCTCCTCTTTCTCCTCTGCCAGATTATCCTCCTCCTCCTCTCCTCTGCCAGACTATCCTCCACTTTCTCCTCTGCCAGACTATCCTCCACTTTCTCCTCTGCCAGACTATCCTCCTCCTCTCCTCTGCCAGACTATCCTCCTCTTTCTCCTCTGCCAGACTATCCTCCTCCTCTCCTCTGCCAGACTATCCTCCTCTTTCTCCTCTGCCAGACTATCCTCTTCTTTCTCCTCTGCCAGACTATCCTCTTCCTCCTCTCCTCTGCCATAAAATCATCCTCTTTCTCCACTGCCAGACTATCCTCCTCTTTCTCCTCTGCCAGACTATCCTCCTCCTCTCCTCTGCAAGACTATCCTCCTCTTTCCCCTCTGCCAGACTATCCTCCTCTTTCTCCTCTGCCAGACTATCCTCCTCCTCCTCTCCTCTGCTAGACTATCCTCCTTCTCTCCTCTGCCAGACTATCCTCCTCCTCTCCTCTACCAGACTATCCTCCTCCTCTCCTCTGCCAGACTATCCTCCTCTTTCTCCTCTGCCAGACTATCCTCCTCCTCCCCTCCTCTACCAGACTATCCTCCTCCTCCCCTCCTCTACCAGACTATCCGCCTCCTCTCCTCTACCGGAATGTCCCCCTCTTTCTCCTCTGCCAACCTATCCTCCTCCTCTCCTCTGCCAGATTATCCTCCTCCTCTCCTCTGCCAGACTATCCTCCTCCACCAGCACCCTCTTTCTCCTCTGCCAGTCTATCCTCCTCCTCTCCTCTACCAGACTATCCTCCTCTTTCTCCTCTGCCAGACTATCCTCCTCCTCTCCTCTGCCAGACTGTCCTCCTCCTCCTCTCCTCTACCAGACTATCCTCCTCCTCTCCTCTACCAGACTATCCTCCTCTTTCTCCTCTGCCAGACTATCCTCCTCCTCTCCTCTTCCAGACTATCCTCCTCCACCCCTCCTCTACCAGACTATCCTCCTCCTCTCCTCTACCGGACTACCCCCCTCTTTCTCCTCTGCCAGTCTATCCTTCTCCTCTCCTCTGCCAGACTATCCTCCTCCTCTCCTCTGCCAGATTATCCTCCTCCTCTCCTCTGCCAGATTGTCCTCCTCCTCTCCTCTGCCAGACTATCCTCCTCCACCAGACTATCCCCCACTTTCTCCTCTGCCAGTCTATCCTCCTCCTCTCCTCTTCCAGACTATCCTCCTCCTCTAGTCTGCCAGTCTATCCTCCTCTTTCTCCTCTGCCAGTCTATCCCCCTCCTCTCCTCTGCCAGACTATCCTCCTCCTCTCCTCTGCCAGATTATCATCCTCCTCTCCTCTGCCAGACTATCCTCCACCAGACTATCCCCCTCTTTCTCCTCTGCCAGTCTATCCTCCTCCTCTCCTCTTCCAGACTATCCTCCTCCTCTCATCTCCTCTGCCAGACTATCCTCCTCCTCCTCTCCTCTGCCAGATGATCCTCCTCCTCTCCTTTGCCAGATTATCCTCCTCCTCTCCTCTGCCAGACTATCCTCCTCTTTCTCCTCTGCCAGTCTATCCTCCTCCACTCCTCTGCCAAACTATCCTCCTCCTCTAGTGTGCCAGTCTATCCTCCTATTTCTCCTCTGCCAGTCTATCCTCCTCCTCTCCTCTACCAGTCTATCCTCCTCTTTCTCCTCTGCCAGACTATCCTCCTCTTTCTCCTCTGCAGGGACTATCCTCCTCCTCTCCTATGCCAGACTATCCTCCTCTTCCTCTCCTCTGCCAGACTATCCTCCTCTTTCTCCTCTGCCAGACTATCCTCCTCCTCTCGTCTCCTCTGCCAGACTATCCTCCTCCTCCTCTCCTCTGCCAGACTATCCTCCTTCTCTCCTCTGCCAGACTATCCTCCTCCTCTCCTCTACCAGACTATCCTCCTCTTTCTCCTCTGCCAGACTATCCTCCTCCTCTCCTCTGCCAGACTGTCCTCCTCCTCCTCTCCTCTACCAGACTATCCTCCTCCTCTCCTCTACCAGACTATCCTCCTCTTTCTCCTCTGCCAGACTATCCTCCTCCTCTCCTCTGCCAGACTATCCTCCTCCACCCCTCCTCTACCAGACTATCCTCCTCCTCTCCTCTACCGGACTACCCCCCTCTTTCTCCTCTGCCAGTCTATCCTTCTCCTCTCCTCTGCCAGACTATCCTCCTCCTCTCCTCTGCCAGATTATCCTCCTCCTCTCCTCTGCCAGATTGTCCTCCTCCTCTCCTCTGCCAGACTATCCTCCTCCACCAGACTATCCCCCACTTTCTCCTCTGCCAGTCTATCCTCCTCCTCTCCTCTTCCAGACTATCCTCCTCCTCTAGTCTGCCAGTCTATCCTCCTCTTTCTCCTCTGCCAGTCTATCCCCCTCCTCTCCTCTGCCAGACTATCCTCCTCCTCTCCTCTGCCAGATTATCATCCTCCTCTCCTCTGCCAGACTATCCTCCACCAGACTATCCCCCTCTTTCTCCTCTGCCAGTCTATCCTCCTCCTCTCCTCTTCCAGACTATCCTCCTCCTCTCATCTCCTCTGCCAGACTATCCTCCTCCTCCTCTCCTCTGCCAGATGATCCTCCTCCTCTCCTTTGCCAGATTATCCTCCTCCTCTCCTCTGCCAGACTATCCTCCTCTTTCTCCTCTGCCAGTCTATCCTCCTCCACTCCTCTGCCAGACTATCCTCCTCCTCTAGTGTGCCAGTCTATCCTCCTATTTCTCCTCTGCCAGTCTATCCTCCTCCTCTCCTCTACCAGTCTATCCTCCTCTTTCTCCTCTGCCAGACTATCCTCCTCTTTCTCCTCTGCAGGGACTATCCTCCTCCTCTCCTATGCCAGACTATCCTCCTCTTCCTCTCCTCTGCCAGACTATCCTCCTCTTTCTCCTCTGCCAGACTATCCTCCTCCTCTCGTCTCCTCTGCCAGACTATCCTCCTCCTCCTCTCCTCTGCCAGACTATCCTCCTTCTCTCCTCTGCCAGACTATCCTCCTTCTCTCCTCTGCCAGTCTATCCTCCTCTTTCTCCTCTGCCAGACTATCCTCCTCTCCTCTACCAGACTATTCACCTCTTTCTCCTCTGCCAGACTATCCCCCTCTTTCTCCTCTGCCAGACTATCCCCCTCTTTCTCCTCTTCCAGACTATCCCCCTCTTTCTCCTCTGCCAGACTATCCTCCTCTTTCTCCTCTGCCAGACTATCCTCCTCCTCTCCTCTGCCAGATTATCCTCCTCTTTCTCCTCTGCCAGACTATCCTCATTCTCTCCTCTGCCAGACTATCCTCCTCCTCTCCTCTGCCAGTCTATCCTCCTCTTTCTCCTCTGCCAGACTATCCTCCTCTCCTCTACCAGACTATTCCCCTCTTTCTCCTCTGCCAGACTATTCCCCTCTTTCTCCTCTGCCAGACTATTCCTTTCTTTCTCCTCTGCCAAACTATTCCCCTCTTTCTCCTCTGCCAGACTATCCTAGTCCTCTCCTCTGCCCGACTATCCTCCCCCTCTCCTCTACCAGACTATCCCCCTCTTTCTCCTCTGCCAGACTATCCTCCTCCTCCTCTCGTCTGCCAGACTATCCTCCTTCTCTCCTCTGCCAGATTATCCTCCTCCTCTCCTCTGCCAGACTATCCCCCTCCTCTCCTCTGCCAGACTATCCTCCTCTCCCTCTCTCCATTGCCAGTCTAGCCCCCCCCCCTCCCCCACACAAAGTGATGACTAAAGCCTGATTGAAGATGGCAATATAAAGAGTTTTTATATTTTTACTGGTTTATGATTAAAGCTTCTCATCTTAGATCTGAAGTTATATTTGCTACAATGTCAGTTTCCATGCCACTGCTGAAATTGCAACATCTGATAAGATTAAAACAGTGGTAGACTTGAGCTACAGGGGGTGTTGTTTTCTTACACCAGCACCAACACAAATACTATAATCCACATCATGGTCTTTAGTCAGGTGTGTTAGTGCTAGGCCGGAAACAAAAGCCTGTGCTACGCTACAGCCCTGCAGGATTGGAGTTACCCAACTGTGTCTTAAGCATTCTCCAACATATGCATCATATGAACTCAATGACATCAAAGCTCAGTTGGTAGAGCATGGTGCTTGCACCAGCAGGGTTGTGGGTTCGATTCCCAGGGCCACCCATATGTATAATGTATGCATGCATGACTCTAAGTAGATTTGTTTAAAAGCATCTGCTAAATTACATGTATTATTGTAATATGACAACCATGTCTTCACTAGCAAGCTGTGGCCAGAGGTAGAGAACCCCTGCTAACCAATGGAAATGGGTCTGACAGGAGGAACAAAAACTCTGATTGGTTCAAATTGTTGCGTTATTTTCTCAGTGTGAGTCTTCCAAAATCAGGGTCTCTCAAACAGTACTCCAAACCAACATGTTCCCCTCGTCCTTCAATTACAGGATGTGTAAATGCTGCCTCACAATTGTGTTCCTGTCTCCATACCATGTCATTTCCTGGGCTGATCCAGTCCGATCCAACCGGGCTGGTCTGAGTGCAGGTCACACCGAGACTGTAGCTTTACAGTTAACTCTGCAGGCTAGCTCAGGACCGTGGGCTTTACCATTAATTACTCAGCAGGCTAGCTCAGGTCAAAAACAACTCTTTGAACAGGTTTGCTGTGATGATGAAAATAACTGAGTGAAACTGCGTACGGACCAACAAAATGAAAATCTGTCTCCATTTGCCAAACAAAAAGGCAGAATGAGTGTCAATATGAAACACACTAGGCTAACAAGGACAAACATGTGCCCTGGATACCATTGGCTGTTATTACAGGTGGCGCTACTGTGGAAACGCAGGCTAATGAGCAGCTAGCAGAGGCGTGAGACTGGATATTAATGCTAATTTATTTCTATTAACGTATCGGATCTCCCCTCACAACAGCAGTGGAGGTCAACACCACCCTAACACGCAGCCGGATGTTGGTCTACTACAGATGTCATGAATCACGTTTCATGATGGATTTAGTATGGTCATTCTGGAATGATACATGAGTTCTGTGATGTGCTGTGGGTGTTTCACCTTGACATTGTGATAGCAATTAGCACATCTCAAGATGGGATAACAAACTTCAGCGTCACTCCTTGCCAAGTCACTTCCATGCCTATTCAATCTACTCTTCCCCTGAATACTTTTACCAACTGCTTTCATTATGGTTCCTGTTCCCCAGCCCACCTCAGTGTCCTTTTTTTCAGCTGCTCCCTAGATGTCTGTCCCTGTCCCCTCCTTCAAAAACGCTCTCATCACCATCCCATCTCCGCCAGCTAGCTAATTAGCTTTAGCGAATTTACAACCCTACATTATCTTTACTGCAGCTCCTCAATATGCCACTTTAGCTACAGTATAGATGCTGTCAGCTATTCCAGAATCACCTGCATTTAAACACTAAAGCACTGGCCCTATACGACTATACAACCCAATGGAGCTGGAGAGAGGCAACCACAGTTAGATGGAGCTTTTAAGGGTTCTGCTGTCTATGTATCACCAGTGTGTTATACAA
Source organism: Oncorhynchus mykiss (assembly GCF_013265735.2). Lineage (NCBI taxonomy): Eukaryota > Metazoa > Chordata > Actinopteri > Salmoniformes > Salmonidae > Oncorhynchus > Oncorhynchus mykiss. The sequence goes on from NC_048588.1 coordinate 28,138,978, forward strand.
TTGCAACTCTTTTATAGGCATTTACTATTTATGAGCCGTGAGCTCTAATAAATGCTTATAACACGTCAGAGACAACATCTGTAAAGTCAGTTTAGTGTTCTAACAGTCAGAGACAACATCTGTAAAGTCAGTTCTGTGTTCTAACAGTCAGAAACAACATCTCTAAAGTCAGTTCAGTGTTTATAACAGTCAGAGACAGAATATGTAAAGTCAGTTCAGTGTTCTAAAGAGTCAGAGACAACATCTGTATAGTCCGTTTAGTGTTCCAAAGAGTCAGAGACAACATCTGTAAAGTCAGTTCAGTGTTTATAAGAGTCAGAGACAATATCTGTAAAGTCAGTTCAGTGTTGTAACAGTCAGAGACAGCATCTGTAAAGTCAGTTCAGTGTTCTAAAGAGTCAGAGACAACATCTGTAGTCAGTTCAGTGTTCTAAATAGTCAGAGACAACATCTGTAGTCAGTTCAGTGTTGTAACAGTCAGAGACAGCATCTGTAAAGTCAGTTCAGTGTTCTAAAAAGTCAGAGACAACATCTGTAGTCAGTTCAGTGTTCTAAATAGTCAGAGACAACATCTGTAAAGTCAGTTCAGTGTTCAAAAAGTCAGAGACAACATCTGTATAGTCAGTTCAGTGTTCTAAATAGTCAGAGACAACATCTGTATAGTCAGTTCAGTGTTCTAAATAGTCAGAGACAGCATCTGTAAAGTGAGTTCAGTGTTCTAAATAGTCAGAGACAACATCTGTATAGTCAGTTCAGTGTTCTAAATAGTCAGAGACAGCATCTGAAAAGTCAGTTAAGTGTTCTAACAGTCAGAGACAACATCTCTAAAGTAAGTTCAGATATTTAAACAGGCAGTGACAACATCTGTAAAGTCAGATCAGTTTTCTAAAAGCCAGAGAAAACATTTGTAAAGTCAGTTCTGTGTTGTAAAGAGTCAGTCAGAGTACAGATATTGTATCTGTAAAGTCAGTTCAGTGTTCTAACAGTTAGAGACAACATCTGTAAAGCCAATTAAGTGTCGTAATAGTCAGAGACAACATCTGTAAAGTCAGTTCTGTGTTCTAACAGTCAGAAACAACATCTCTAAAGTCAGTTCAGTGTTTATAACAGTCAGAGACAGAATATGTAAAGTCAGTTCAGTGTTCTAAAGAGTCAGAGACAACATCTGTATAGTCCGTTTAGTGTTCCAAAGAGTCAGAGACAACATCTGTAAAGTCAGTTCAGTGTTTATAAGAGTCAGAGACAATATCTGTAAAGTCAGTTCAGTGTTGTAACAGTCAGAGACAGCATCTGTAAAGTCAGTTCAGTGTTCTAAAGAGTCAGAGACAACATCTGTAGTCAGTTCAGTGTTCTAAATAGTCAGAGACAACATCTGTAAAGTCAGTTCAGTGTTCTAAATAGTCAGAGACAGCATCTGTAAAGTCAGTTAAGTGTTCAAAAAGTCAGAGACAACATCTGTATAGTCAGTTCAGTGTTCTAAATAGTCAGAGACAACATCTGTATAGTCAGTTCAGTGTTCTAAATAGTCAGAGACAGCATCTGTAAAGTCAGTTAAGTGTTCTAACAGTCAGAGACAACATCTCTAAAGTAAGTTCAGATTTTTAAACAGATCTGTAAAGTCAGATCAGTTTTCTAAAAGCCAGAGAAAACATTTGTAAAGTCAGTTCTGTGTTGTAAAGAGTCAGTCAGAGTACAGATATTGTATCTGTAAAGTCAGTTCAGTGTTCTAACAGTTAGAGACAACATCTGTAAAGCCAATTAAGTGTCGTAATAGTCAGAGACCACATCTGTAAAGCCAATTAAGTGTTGTAACAGTCAGAGACAACATCTGTAAAATCAGTTCAGTGTTTATAACAGTCAGAGACAACATCTGTAAAGTCAGTTCAGTGTTCTAAAGAGTCAGAGACAACATCTGTAAAATCAGTTCAGTGTTTATAACAGTCAGAGACAATATCTGTAAAGTCAGTTCAGTGTTTATAACAGTCAGAGACAACATCTGTAAAGTCAGTTTAGTGTTCTAAAGAGTCAGAGACAACATCTGTAAAATCAGTTCAGTGTTTATAACAGTCAGAGACAACATCTGTAAAGTCAGTTCAGTGTTCTAAAGAGTCAGAGACAACATCTGTAAAATCAGTTCAGTGTTTATAACAGTCAGAGACAATATCTGTAAAGTCAGTTCAGTGTTTATAACAGTCAGAGATACAATATGTAAAGTCAGTTCAGTGTTCTAAAGAGTCAGAGACAACATCTGTAAAATCAGTTCAGTGTTAATAAAAGTCAGAGACAGCATCTGTAAAGTCAGTTCAGTGTTCTAACAGTCAGAGACAACATCTGTAAAATCAATTCAGTGTTTATAACAGTCAGAGACAACATCTGTAAAGTCAGTTCAGTGTTCTAAAGAGTCAGAGACAACATCTGTAAAATCAGTTCAGTGTTTATAACAGTCAGAGACAATATCTGTAAAGTCAGTTCAGTGTTTATAACAGTCAGAGACAACATCTGTAAAGTCAGTTTAGTGTTCTAAAGAGTCAGAGACAACATCTGTAAAATCAGTTCAGTGTTTATAACAGTCAGAGACAACATCTGTAAAATCAGTTCAGTGTTCTAAAGAGTCAGAGACAACATCTGTAAAATCAGTTCAGTGTTTATAACAGTCAGAGACAATATCTGTAAAGTCAGTTCAGTGTTTATAACAGTCAGAGATACAATATGTAAAGTCAGTTCAGTGTTCTAAAGAGTCAGAGACAACATCTGTAAAGTCAGTTCAGTGTTCTAAAGAGTCAGAGACAACATCTATAAAATCAGTTCAGTGTTAATAAAAGTCAGAGACAGCATCTGTAAAGTAGGTTCAGTGTTGTAACAGTCAGAGACAACATCTGTAAAATCAGTTCAGTGTTTATAACAGTCAGAGATAGAATATGTAAAGTCAGTTTAGTGTTCTAAAGAGTCAGAGACAACATATGTATAGTCAGTTGAGTGTTCTAAAGAGTTAGAGACAACATCTGTAAAGTCAGTTAAGTGTTCTAACAGTCAGAAAACATCTGTAAAGTCAGTTTAGTGTTCTAACAGCAAGTGACAACATATGTAAAGTCAGTTCAGTGTTCTATTAGCAAGTGACAACATCTGTATAGTCAGTTCAGTGTTCTAAATAGTCAGAGACAACATTTGTAAAGTCAGATCAGTGTTAATAAAAGTCAGAGACAGCATCTGTAAAGTCTGTGCAGTGTTCTAACAGTCAGAGACAACATCTGTAAAGTCATTTCAGTGTTCTAAATAGTCAGAGACAACATCTGTAGTCAGTTCAGTGTTCTAAAAGTCAGAGACAACATCTGTATAGTCAATTCAGTGTTCTAATAGCAAGTGACAACATATGTAAAGTCAGTTCAGTGTTCTAATAGCAAGTGACAACATCTGTATAGTCAGTTCAGTGTTCTAAATAGTCAGAGACAACATTTGTAAAGTCAGTTCAGTGTTCTAATAGCAAGTGACAACATCTGTGTAGTCAGTTCAGTGTTCTAAATAGTCATAGACAACATCTCTAAAGTCAGTTTGGTGTTCTAAAAGTCAGAGACAACGTCTCTAAAGTCAGTTCAGTGTTCCAACAGTCAGAGACAACATCGTTAAAGTCAGTTCAGTGTTCATAACAGTCAGAGACAATATCTGTAAAGTCAGTTTAGTGCCATTTCAAGACATTTAAATGTTTCCCCTTAAACCACTCAATTGTTTCTTTAGCAGTATGCTTAGGGTCATTCTCCTGCTGGAAGGTGAACCTCTGTCCTAGTCTCAAATCAGTGGAAGACTGAAACAGGTTTCCCTCAAGAATTTCCCTGTATTTAGCACCATCCATCATTCCTTCAAATCTGACCAGTTTCCCAGCCCCTGCTGATGGAAAACATGGATGGTTTTCTCGCGGTGATGAGAGGGGTTGGGTTTGTGCCAGACATACCGTTTTCCTTGATGGCCAAAAAGCAATATTTTAGTCTTATCTGACCACCGTACCTTCTTAGATATGTGTGGGAGTCTCCCACTTTCCTTTTGGCGAACACCAAACATGTTTGCTTATTTTTTTCTTTCAGTAATGACTTTTTCTAGCCACTTTTCCGTAAAGCCCAGCTCTGTGGAGTGTATGGCTTAAAGTGGTCCTATGGACAGATACTCCATTTCTCAGCTGTGGAGCTTTGCAGCTCCTTCAGGGTTATCTTTAGTCTCTGTTGCCTCTGAATAATGCCCCCCTCGCCTGGTCCGTGAGTTTTGGTGGGCGGCCCTCTCTTGGCAAGTTTGTTGTGGTGTCATATTCATTCTATTTTTTAATAATGGATTTAATGGTGCTCTGTGGAATGTTCAAAGTTTCTGATATTTTTTATAACCCAACCCTGATCTGTACTTCTCCACAACTTCATCTCTGACCTGTTTGGAGAGCTTCTTGGTCTTCATGGTGCCGCTTGCTTAGTGGTGCCCCTTGCTTAGTGGTGTTGCAGACTCTGGGGCCTTTCAGAACAGGTGTATATATACTGAGATCACATGACAGATCATGTGACACTTAGATTGAAGACAGCTGGACTTGATTTAACTAATAAAGTTACTTCTGAATGTAATTGGTTGCACCAGATCTTATTTAGGGGCTTCATGGCAAAGGGGGTGAATACATGCGCACACACCACTTTTCTGTTTTTAATTTTTTCGATATTTTTTTATGACGTTTTTTTTTTTCAATTCACTTCACCAATTTGGACTCTTTTGTGTATGTCCATTACATGAAATCCATATAAAAATCTATTTAAATTTTAGGTTGTAACGCAACAGAATAGGAAAACGCCAAGGGGGATGAAAACTTTTGCAAGTCATTGTACATATCTGTCAGAGACGGGTATGATGGTTGATATGTGTGGTAAGTTGTTTTCAAAACAGCTTTGGAATCTATCATCCACCGGAGCACCTCTGCAGTATACCTAGAAAGATAAGATAATGATAGCGATGGAAATAATAACAGCAGCAACAACAACAGCCGTCGTAAATGTCAGGCATTTTTGGAACTGTCATATTTTTCTTCTGAAGTCATTGTTAACCAATGCATTCTGGATATGGTTTCTTGCCCCTTTCTCCCGCTTCAAAGTCTGACCTATGAAAAAAAAATCCCTGCCGTCTGTATGTGTGTGTGTGTGTGTATGTGTGTGTGTGTGTGTGTACGTGTGTTTTTTTGGCGATCAGTTAGTCCATGGTGGTGACACTGTCACTAAGACATGGTAGTCAACATGTCACAGAGGAGTGACACACTTGACCCAGTGGCGGCTCGGGGGCCGGAACGTCAGCAGGGCAGGGAGACACTCCTATAAACAAGCCTAATCCTCTCATACAGAGCCACTTCTCGTCCCCACAAGAATAATAAAAAAAAGAAAAATGTGACCAACTGGGAGCATTTTCTTTGGTCCCCACAAGATCAAATACTATTTCTACTGGGTATAGGGTTAGGATTAGGAGCAGGGTTAGTTTTAAGGTTAGGAGCTAGGGTTAGTTTTAGGGTTAGGGTTAGGAGCTAGGGTTAGTTTTATGGTTTAGGAGCTAGGGTTATTTTTGGGGTTAGGAGCTAGGCTTAGTTTTAGGGCTAGGAGCTAGGGTTAGTTTTAGGGTTAGGGTTAGGAGCTAGGGTTAGTTTTATGGTTTAGGAGCTAGGGTTATTTTTGGGGTTAGGAGCTAGGCTTAGTTTTAGGGCTAGGAGCTAGGGTTAGTTTTAGGGCTAGGGTTAGGAGCTAGGGTTAGTTTTAGGGCTAGTGTTAGGAGCTAGGGTTAGTTTTAGGGCTAGGGTTAGGAGCTAGGGTTAGTTTTAGGGCTAGGAGCTAGGGTTAGTTTTAGGGCTAGGGTTAGGAACTAGGGTTAGTTTTAGGGCTAGTGTTAGGTGCTAGGGTTAGTTTTAGGGTTAGGGTTAGGAGCTAGGGTTAGTTTTAGGGTTAGGAGCTAGGGTTAGTTTTAAGGCTAGTGTTAGGAGCTAGGGTTGGTTTTAGGGTTAGGGTTAGGAGCGAGGGTTAGTTTTAGGGCTAGGGTTAGGAGCTAGGGTTAGTTTTAGGGTTAGGGTTAGGAGCTAGGCTTAGATTTATAAGGTTAGGGTTAGGAGCTAGGGTTAGTTTTAGGGCTAGGGTAAGGAGCTAATGTTAATTTTAGGGTTAGGGTTAATGTTAGGCTTTTTGGTAAAGGGTTAAGGTTAGGGTTAACCCTAACCCTAAAAGTGTTTTGAATGGAATGAATTGTGTGTCCCCACAAGGTTAGTTGTACTGCTCACCACTCGTACTGATGCTACATACAGTACGAGGGATTTACTGCTCACCACTCGTAATGACGCTACATACAGTACAGAGGGATTTACTGCTCACCACTCGTAATGACGCTACATACAGTACAGAGGGATTTACTGCTCACCACTCGTAATGACGCTACATACAGTACAGTCTTGGTGTAGCCCAGTTGATGCGTGATTTATAACGGTTGTTTTGTGCATGTGGGTGTATGCATAATTGTACATGTGTGTATTCTGTCCATGTTTAGGGGGTGTGGACTTGCAAGTGTGTGTGCTTTTGTGTGTGTTTGTGTGTGTTAGGGTTAGGTTTAGGTTTAGGTTTAGGGGTTAGGGAAAACAGGATTTTGAATGGAAATCAATTGTGTGTCCCAAAAAGGTTAGTGAAACAAGACTGTATGTGTGTATATATTACACGATGAGACAGGAACATGGAACACTGCACCCAGCTGCATCAGCATCTTTCCCCTGATGGAGTCATTGTCTAGCTAAGTCCTGGTTCTGCTCTCCTTTTGGCTACACACCATATAGTATATCCCACTGTCCTTGAAATATATTACACTTCATTTTCAATATGACAATACTAGGCCGGTTCACAAAGGCTAACCCATCTCCCTACGTGCTTGCCTTCCTTTCTGTATGAGAGCCAGGGTCGTTTTGGGTCCATTAACAGGAAGTCAGAGGCGCATGGGGACTGAACTCTCATTCACCACTGAAATGAAGACGGAGGAATGTGTCACCTCTATACAGTAATACTGACTAAGCCGCTTCTTAAACAACCATGTGGATGAGCTATGAGGGGAAGGGAAAGGGTCTGAGAAAGAGAGAGAGAGAGAGAGAGAGAGAGAGAGAGAGAGAGAGAGACAGAGGGAGAGAGAGAGAGAGAGAGAGAGAGAGAGAGAGAGAGAGAGAGAGAGAGAGACAGTGCTGGGAATATAATAAAATCCCTTCTCTCACTCTCTCTCTCTCTCTCTCTCTCTCTCTCTGACTATATTTATTGCATTATTAGAGAATGAGAACTGGAGACCCATCACTGACCTTCTTTAACTTCATTTACTTTCATCTCATTCCCATGATTTAATCTGATCTCTGATGCCCTGCCAGGAAATCTCCCAGCCATGTCCTGAAACTGCCCCTAGACACTAATCAAAGATCAGTTTTGACATTCCCCATGCGATGGTTAAGGTTATGATTTGGGGTGATTAAGCTGATCCTAAATCTTTGCCAAAGGGCAACTTCTATCCTGGAGCAATGAAAATCCTATATCTCCTCAACAGATCCAGTGACATCCCAATAGATCACACTCAGCCCCTTAACCAATCACATTAGAGCTCTCTCAGCCCCTCGCCCAATCAACATGTATCTAATGAGCAGTGGCTAATTAGCCAACATTGTTCTGAGCAGAAGCAGCTGCAGCAGTTAATTTGTCAATATTACAATTAACCACCAGCTTCTTACCATATGATTAATTACATTATTTTATTTCAGTTCATTTTTAATTGTGTCATTCCCTGCAATCACAAATGTAACATCCGAGAGTCCATTTGAAGAGAATCTGCCAAGCTTGTCATATGTCAAGAGGCAAGTGGCTATAAACAGAAAGAGCGAGATGAGAAAGAGAAAGAGAGAGAGCGAGAGAAAGAGAGAGCGAGAGAAAGAGAAAGAGAAATAGAGAGAGTGAGAGAAAGAGAGAGAGAGAGAGAGAGAGAGACAGAGAGAAAGAGTGAGAGCAAGAGAGAGAGAGAGAGAGAAAGAGAGAGAAAGAGAGAGTGAGCGAAAGTGAAAGAGAGATAGAGAGTGAGAGCGAGAGAAAGAGAGCGAGAGACAGAGAGAGAGTGAGCGAAAGAGAGAGCGAGAGAAAGAGAGCGAGAGACAGAGAGAGAGAGAGAGAGAGAGAGAGAGAGAGAAAGAGAGAGTGAGAGTGAGAGCAAGAATGAGAAAGAGACAGAGAGAGAGAGACAGAGAGAGAGAGTGAGAGCAAGAGAGAGAGAGAGAGACAGAGAGAGAGAGAGAGTGAGAGCAAGAAAGAGAGAGACAGAGAGAGAGAGTGAGAGCAAGAGAGAGAGGGGGAGAGAGAGAGAGAGACAGAGAGAGAGAGAGAGAGAGAGAGAGAGACAGAGGGAGAGAGAGTGAGAGCAAGAGAGAGAGAGAGAGACAGAGAGAGAGAGAGAGTGAGAGCAAGAGAGAGAAAGAGACAGAGAGAGAGAGAGAGAGTGAGAGCAAGAGAGAGAGAGAGAGAGAGAGAGAGAGAGAGAGAGAGAGAGAGAGAGAGAGAGAGAGAGAGAGAGAGAGAGAGAGAGAGACAGACAGACAGTGCTGGGAATATAATAAAATCGCTTCTCTCTCTCTCTCTCTCTCTCTCTGACTATCTTTATTACATTATTAGAGAATGAGAACTGGAGACCCATCACTGACCTTCTTTAACTTCATTTACTTTCATCTCATTCCCATGATTTAATCTGATCTCTGATGCCCTGCCAGGAAATCTCCCAGCCATGTCCTGAAACTGCCCCTAGACACTAATCAAAGATCAGTTTTGACATTCCCCATGCGATGGTTAAGGTTATGATTTGGGGTGATTAAGCTGATCCTAAATCTTTGCCAAAGGGGAACTTCTTTCCTGGAGCAATGAAATTCCGATATCTCCTCAACAGATCCAGTGACATCCCACTAGATCACACTCAGCCCCTTAACCAATCACATTAGAGCTCTCTCAGCCCCTCGCCCAATCAACATGTATCTAATGAGCAGTGGCTAATTAGCCAACATTGTTCTGAGCAGAATCAGCTGCAGCAGTTAATTTGTCAATATTACAATTAACCACCAGCTTCTTACCATATGATTAATTACATTATTTTATTTCAGTTCATTTTTAATTGTGTCATTCCCTGCAATCACAAATGTAACATTCGAGAGTCCATTTGAAGAGAATCTTCCAAGCTTGTCATATGTCAAGAGGCAAGTGGCTATAAACAGAAAGAGCGAGATGAGAGAGAGAAAGAGAGAGAGCGAGAGAAAGAGAGAGCGAGAGAAAGATAGCGAGAGATAGAGAGAGTGAGAGTGAGAGAAAGAGAGAGAGAGAAAGAAAGAGAGAAAGAGTGAGAGCAAGAGAGAGAGAGTGAGCGAAAGAGAGAGAGAGATAGAGAGTGAGAGCGAGAGAAAGAGAGCGAGAGACAGATAGAGAAAGAGTGAGAGAAAGAGAGAGCGAGAGAAAGATAGCGAGAGACAGAGAGAGAGAGAGAGTGAGAGAAAGAGAGAGAGAGAAAGACAGAGAGAAAGAGTGAGAGCAAGAGAGAGAGAGTGAGCGAAAGAGAGAGAGAGATAGAGAGAGAGAGACAGAGAGAGAGAGTGAGAGCAAGAGAGAGAGAGAGAGAGAGAGAGCGAGTGAGAGCAAGAGAGAGAGGAAAAGAGCGGTAAAGAACAAGTTACAGAGAAGAGAAGATATCTAACATTTCCTCTTCCTCCCTGTGAAGCATTTATCCCAAATCAAACAGCCTAAATGAAAGGAGCATACCAAATCAAATGCACTTAAACCACACAGCCTAAATCAAACACCCAATGAAGCACCCTTAGTCTTCTCATCCATTTCACATCCATTTCACATACACCGTAACACAGAAAGCACAGAGGAAGAGAGGTCAAACTAGAAAAGAGATACAGTCATCCAACAGAGTGTATGAAGGGACATATATGATCTTATTTGCTTCTTTATATCCCTCTCATCTCTCTACCGCTCTCTCTCTCTGCCTCTAACGCTCTCTCTCCCTGCCTCTACCTCTCTTTCTCCCCGCCTCTAACTCTCTTTCTCCCTGCCTCTACCTCTCTTTCTCCCTGTCTCTACCTCTATCTCCCTGCCTCTACCTCTCTTTCTCCCTGCCTCTACCGCTCTCTCTCCCTGTCTCTACCGCTCTCTCTCCCTGCCTCTACCGCTCTCTCTCCCTGACTCTACCTCTCTTTCTCCCTGCCTCTACCGCTCTCTCTCCCTGCCTCTACCTCTCTCTCTCCCTGCCTCTACCTCTCCCTGCCTCTACCTCTCTCCCTCCCTGCCTCTACCTCTCTCTCTCCCTGCTTCTACCGCTCTCTCTCTCCCTGCCTCTACCTCTCATTCTACCTGCCTCTACCTCTCTTTCTCCCTGCCTCTAACTCTCTTTCTCCCTGCCTCTACCTCTCTTTCTCCCTGCCTCTACCTCTCTCTCCCTGCCTCTACCTCTCTTTCTCCCTGCCTCTACCTCTCTCTCCCTGCCTCTACCTCTCTTTCTCCCTGCCTCTACCGCTCTCTCTCCCTGCCTCTACCTCTCTTTCTCCCTGCCTCTACCGCTCTCTCTCCCTGCCTCTACCTCTCTCTCCCTGCCTCTACCTCTCTACCTCCCTGCCTCTACCTCTCTCTATCCCTGCTTCTACCGCTCTCTCTCCCTGCCTCTACCCCTCTTTCTCCCTGCCTCTACCTCTCTTTCTCCCTGCCTCTACCTCTCTTTCTCCCTGCCTCTACCTCTCTCTCCCTGCCTCTGCCTCTCTTTCATCATGCCTCTACCTCTCCTTATCCCTGCCTCTACCTCTCTCTCCCTGCCTCTATCTCTCTTTCTCCCTGCCTCTATCTCTCTCTCTCCCTGTCTCTACGGCTCTCTCTCCCTGCCTCTACCGCGCTCTCTCCCTGCCTCTACCTCTCTTTCTCCCTGCCTCTACCGCTCTCTCTCCCTGCCTCTATCTCTTTCTCTCCCTGCCTCTACCTCTCTCTCTCCATGCCTCTACCTCTCTCTCTCCCTGCCTCTACCTCTCTTTCTCCCTGCCTCTACCTCTCTCTCCCTGCCTCTACCTCTCCCTCCCTGTCTCTACCGCTCTCTCTCCCTGCCTCTACCACTCTCTCTCCCTGCCTCTACCTCTCTCTCCCTGCCTCTACTTCTCTCCCTCCCTGCCTCTACCTCTCTCTCTTCCTGCCTCTACCGCTCTCTCTCCCTGCCTCTACCTCTCTTTCCCTGCCTCTACCTCTCTTTCTCCCTGGCTTTACTTCTCTTTCTCCCTGCCTCTACCTCTCTCTCCCTGCCTCTGCCTCTCTTTCTCCCTGCCTCTACCTCTCTCTCCCTGCCTCTACCTCTCTTTCTCCCTGCCTCTACCACTCTCTCTCCCTGTCTACCAATCTCTCGCCCTGCCTCTACCGCTCTCTCTCCCTGCCTCTACCTCTCTTTCTCCCTGCCTCTACCGCTCTCTCTCCCTGCCTCTACCTCTCTCTCTCCCTGCCTCTACCTCTCTCCCTGCCTTTTCCGCTCTCTTTCCCTGCCTCTACCGCTCTCTCTCCCTGCCTCTACCTCCCTTTCTCTACCTCTCTATCTCCCTACCTCTACCTCTCTTTCTCCCTGCCTCTACCTCTCTCTCTCCCTGCCTCTATCTCTCTTTCTCCCTGCCTCTACCTCTCTTTCTCCCTGCCTCTACTTCTTTCTCTCCCTGCCTCTACCTCTCTCCCTGCCTTTTCCGCTCTCTTTCCCTGCCTCTACCGCTCTTTCTCCCTGCCTCTACCTCCCTTTCTCTACCTCTCTATCTCCCTACCTCTACCTCTCTTTCTCCCTGCCTCTACCTCTCTTTCTCCCTGCCTCTACCTCTCTTTCTCCCTGCCTCTACCTCCCTTTCTCCCTGCCTCTACCTCTCTCTCTCCCTGCCTCTACCTCCCTTTCTCCCTGCCTCTACCTCTCTTTCTCCCTACCTCTACCGCTCTCTCTCCCTGCCTCTACCTCTCGTTCTCCCTTTCTCTACCTCTCTATCTCCCTGCCTCTATCTCTCTTTCTCCCTGCCTCTACCTCTCTCTCTCCCTGCCTCTACCGCTCTCTCTCCCTGCCCCTACCTCTCTTTCTCCCTGCCTCTACCTCTCTTTCTCCCTGCCTCTACTTCTTTCTCTCCCTGCCTCTACCTCTCTCCCTGCCTTTTCCGCTCTCTTTCCCTGCCTCTACAGCTCTCTCTCCCTGCCTCTACCTCCCTTTCTCTACCTCTCTATCTCCCTACCTCTACCTCTCTTTCTCCCTGCCTCTACCTCTCTTTCTCCCTGCCTCTACCTCTCTTTCTCCCTGCCTCTACCTCCCTTTCTCCCTGCCTCTACCTCTCTCTCCCTGCCTCTACCTCCCTTTCTCCCTGCCTCTACCTCTCTTTCTCCCTACCTCTACCGCTCTCTCTCCCTGCCTCTACCTCTCGTTCTCCCTTTCTCTACCTCTCTATCTCCCTGCCTCTATCTCTCTTTCTCCCTGCCTCTACCTCTCTCTCTCCCTGCCTCTACCGCTCTCTCTCCCTGCCTCTATCTCTTTTTCTCCCTGCATCTACCTCTCTCTCTCCCTGCCTCTACCTCTCTCTCCCTGCCTCTATCTCTCTTTCTCCCTGCCTCTACCTCTCTCTCTCCCTGCCTCTACCTCTCTCTCTCCCTGCCTCTATCTCTCTTTCTCCCTGCCTCTACCTCTCTTTCTCCCTGCCTCTACCTCTCCTTCTCCCTGCATCTACCTCTCTTTCTCCCTGCCTCTACCTCTCTTTCTCCCTGCCTCTACCTCTCTTTCTCCCTGCCTCACCCGCTCTCTCTCCCTGCCTCTAACTCTCTTTCTCCCTGCCTCTACCTCTCTTTCTCCCTGCCTCTACCTCTCTTTCTCCCTGCCTCTACCACTCCTTCTCCCTGCCTCTACTGCTCTCTCTCCCTGCCTCTACCTCTCTATCTCCCTGCCTCTATCTCTCTTTCTCCCTGCCTCTACCTCTCTCTCTCCCTGCCTCTACCGCTCTCTCTCCCTGCCTCTATCTCTTTTTCTCCCTGCATCTACCTCTCTCTCTCCCTGCCTCTACCTCTCTCTCCCTGCCTCTATCTCTCTTTCTCCCTGCCTCTACCTCTCTATCTCCCTGCCTCTACCTCTCTCTCTCCCTGCCTCTATCTCTCTTTCTCCCTGCCTCTACCTCTCTTTCTCCCTGCCTCTACCTCTCCTTCTCCCTGCATCTACCTCTCTTTCTCCCTGCCTCTACCTCTCTTTCTCCCTGCCTCTACCTCTCTTTCTCCCTGCCTCACCTGCTCTCTCTCCCTGCCTCTAACTCTCTTTCTCCCTGCCTCTACCTCTCTTTCTCCCTGCCTCTACCTCTCTTTCTCCCTGCCTCTACCACTCCTTCTCCCTGCCTCTACTGCTCTCTCTCCCTGCCTCTACCTTTCTTTCTCCCTGCCTCTACCTCTCTTTCTCCCTGCCTATACCGCTCTCTCTCCCTACCTCTACCTCTCTGTCTCCCTGCCTCTACCGCTCTCTCTCCCTGCCTCTACCTCTTTCTCCCTACCTCTACCGCTCTCTCTCCCTGCCTCTACAGCTCTCTCTCCCTACCTCTACATCTTTCTCCTTGCCTCTACCGCTCTCTCTCCCTGCCTCTACCTCTCTCTCTCCCTGCCTCTACCTCTCTCTCTTTCTCCCTGCCTCTACCTCTCTTTCCCCCTGCCTCTACCTCTCTTTCTCCCTGCCTTTACCGCTCTCTCTCCCTGCCTCTACTGCTCTCTCTCCCTGCCTCTACCTCTCTTTCTCCCTTTCTCCACCTCTCTATCTCCCTGCCTCTACCTCTCTCTTTCCCTGTCTCTACCCCTCTTTCTCCCTGCCTCTACCTCTCTTTCTCCCTGCCTCCACTTCTTTCTCTCCCTGCCTCTACCTCTCTCCCAGCCTTTTCCGCTCTCTTTCCCTGCCTCTACCGCTCTCTCTCCCTGCCTCTACCTCCCTTCCTCCCTTTCTCTACCTCTCTATCTCCCTACCTCTACCTCTCTTTCTCCCTGCCTCTACCTCTCTTTCTCCCTGCCTCTACCTCCCTTTCTCCCTGCCTCTACCTCTCTCACTCCCTGCCTCTACCTCCCTTTCTCCCTGCCTCTACCTCTCTTTCTCCCTACCTCTACCGCTCTCTCTCCCTGCCTCTACCTCTCGTTCTCCCTTTCTCTACCTCTCTATCTCCCTGCCTCTACCTCTCTCTTTCCCTGTCTCTACCCCTCTTTCTCACTGCCTCTACCGCTCTCTCTCCCTGCCTCTACCTCTCTTTCTCCCTGCCTCTACCTCTCTTTCTCCCTGCCTCTACTTCTTTCTCTCCCTGCCTCTACCTCTCTCCCTGCCTTTCTCTACCTCTCTATCTCCCTACCTCTACCGCTCTCTCTCCCTGCCTCTACCTCCCTTCCTCCCTTTCTCTACCTCTCTATCTCCCTACCTCTACCTCTTTCTCCCTGCCTCTACCGCTCTCTCTCCCTGCATATACCGCTCTCGCTCCCTGCCTCTACCTCTCTTTCTCCCTGCCTCTACCTCTCTCTATCCCTGCCTCTATCTCTCTTTCTCCCTGCCTCTACCTCTCTTTCTCCCTGCCTCTACCTCTCTATCCCCCTACCTCTACCGCTCTTTCTCCCTGCCTTTACCGCTCTCTCTCCCTGCCTCTACTGCTCTCTCTCCCTGCCTCTACCTCTCTTTCTCCCTTTCTCTACCTCTCTTTCTCCCTGCCTCTACCTCTCTTTCCCCCTGCCTCTACCTCTCTTTCTCGCTGCCTTTAACGCTCTCTCTCCGTGCCTCTACTGCTCTCTCTCCCTGCCTCTACCTCTCTTTCTCCCTTTCTCTACCTCTCTATCTCCCTGCCTCTACCTCTCTCTTTCCCTGTCTCTACCCCTCTTTCTCCCTGCCTCTACCGCTCTCTCTCCCTGCCTCTACCTCTCTTTCTCCCTGCCTCTACCTCTCTTTCTCCCTGCCTCTACTTCTTTCTCTCCCTGCCTCTACCTCTCTCCCTGCCTTTTCCGCTCTCTTTCCCTGCCTCTACCGCTCTCTCTCCCTGCCTCTACCTCCCTTTCTCTACCTCTCTATCTCCCTACCTCTACCTCTCTTTCTCCCTGCCTCTACCTCTCTCTCTCCCTGCCTCTATCTCTCTTTCTCCCTGCCTCTACCTCTCTTTCTCCCTGCCTCTACTTCTTTCTCTCCCTGCCTCTACCTCTCTCCCTGCCTTTTCCGCTCTCTTTCCCTGCCTCTACCGCTCTTTCTCCCTGCCTCTACCTCCCTTTCTCTACCTCTCTATCTCCCTACCTCTACCTCTCTTTCTCCCTGCCTCTACCTCTCTTTCTCCCTGCCTCTACCTCTCTTTCTCCCTGCCTCTACCTCCCTTTCTCCCTGCCTCTACCTCTCTCTCTCCCTGCCTCTACCTCCCTTTCTCCCTGCCTCTACCTCTCTTTCTCCCTACCTCTACCGCTCTCTCTCCCTGCCTCTACCTCTCGTTCTCCCTTTCTCTACCGCTCTATCTCCCTGCCTCTATCTCTCTTTCTCCCTGCCTTTACCTCTCTCTCTCCCTGCCTCTACCGCTCTCTCTCCCTGCCCCTACCTCTCTTTCTCCCTGCCTCTACCTCTCTTTCTCCCTGCCTCTACTTCTTTCTCTCCCTGCCTCTACCTCTCTCCCTGCCTTTTCCGCTCTCTTTCCCTGCCTCTACCGCTCTCTCTCCCTGCCTCTACCTCCCTTTCTCTACCTCTCTATCTCCCTACCTCTACCTCTCTTTCTCCCTGCCTCTACCTCTCTTTCTCCCTGCCTCTACCTCTCTTTCTCCCTGCCTCTACCTCCCTTTCTCCCTGCCTCTACCTCTCTCTCTCCCTGCCTCTACCTCCCTTTCTCCCTGCCTCTACCTCTCTTTCTCCCTACCTCTACCGCTCTCTCTCCCTGCCTCTACCTCTCGTTCTCCCTTTCTCTACCTCTCTATCTCCCTGCCTCTATCTCTCTTTCTCCCTGCCTCTACCTCTCTCTCTCCCTGCCTCTACCGCTCTCTCTCCCTGCCTCTATCTCTTTTTCTCCCTGCATCTACCTCTCTCTCTCCCTGCCTCTACCTCTCTCTCCCTGCCTCTATCTCTCTTTCTCCCTGCCTCTACCTCTCTCTCTCCCTGCCTCTACCTCTCTCTCTCCCTGCCTCTATCTCTCTTTCTCCCTGCCTCTACCTCTCTTTCTCCCTGCCTCTACCTCTCCTTCTCCCTGCATCTACCTCTCTTTCTCCCTGCCTCTACCTCTCTTTCTCCCTGCCTCTACCTCTCTTTCTCCCTGCCTCACCCGCTCTCTCTCCCTGCCTCTAACTCTCTTTCTCCCTGCCTCTACCTCTCTTTCTCCCTGCCTCTACCTCTCTTTCTCCCTGCCTCTACCACTCCTTCTCCCTGCCTCTACTGCTCTCTCTCCCTGCCTCTACCTCTCTATCTCCCTGCCTCTATCTCTCTTTCTCCCTGCCTCTACCTCTCTCTCTCCCTGCCTCTACCGCTCTCTCTCCCTGCCTCTATCTCTTTTTCTCCCTGCATCTACCTCTCTCTCTCCCTGCCTCTACCTCTCTCTCCCTGCCTCTATCTCTCTTTCTCCCTGCCTCTACCTCTCTATCTCCCTGCCTCTACCTCTCTCTCTCCCTGCCTCTATCTCTCTTTCTCCCTGCCTCTACCTCTCTTTCTCCCTGCCTCTACCTCTCCTTCTCCCTGCATCTACCTCTCTTTCTCCCTGCCTCTACCTCTCTTTCTCCCTGCCTCACCCGCTCTCTCTCCCTGCCTCTAACTCTCTTTCTCCCTGCCTCTACCTCTCTTTCTCCCTGCCTCTACCTCTCTTTCTCCCTGCCTCTACCACTCCTTCTCCCTGCCTCTACTGCTCTCTCTCCCTGCCTCTACCTTTCTTTCTCCCTGCCTCTACCTCTCTTTCTCCCTGCCTATACCGCTCTCTCTCCCTACCTCTACCTCTCTGTCTCCCTGCCTCTACCGCTCTCTCTCCCTGCCTCTACCTCTTTCTCCCTACCTCTACCGCTCTCTCTCCCTGCCTCTACAGCTCTCTCTCCCTACCTCTACATCTTTCTCCTTGCCTCTACCGCTCCCTCTCCCTGCCTCTACCTCTCTCTCTCCCTGCCTCTACCTCTCTCTCTTTCTCCCTGCCTCTACCTCTCTTTCCCCCTGCCTCTACCTCTCTTTCTCCCTGCCTTTACCGCTCTCTCTCCCTGCCTCTACTGCTCTCTCTCCCTGCCTCTACCTCTCTTTCTCCCTTTCTCCACCTCTCTATCTCCCTGCCTCTACCTCTCTCTTTCCCTGTCTCTACCCCTCTTTCTCCCTGCCTCTAACGCTCTCTCTCCCTGCCTATACCTCTCTTTCTCCCTGCCTCTACCTCTCTTTCTCCCTGCCTCCACTTCTTTCTCTCCCTGCCTCTACCTCTCTCCCAGCCTTTTCCGCTCTCTTTCCCTGCCTCTACCGCTCTCTCTCCCTGCCTCTACCTCCCTTCCTCCCTTTCTCTACCTCTCTATCTCCCTACCTCTACCTCTCTTTCTCCCTGCCTCTACCTCTCTTTCTCCCTGCCTCTACCTCTCTTTCTCCCTGCCTCTACCTCCCTTTCTCCCTGCCTCTACCTCTCTCACTCCCTGCCTCTACCTCCCTTTCTCCCTGCCTCTCCCTCTCTTTCTCCCTACCTCTACCGCTCTCTCTCCCTGCCTCTACCTCTCGTTCTCCCTTTCTCTACCTCTCTATCTCCCTGCCTCTACCTCTCTCTTTCCCTGTCTCTACCAATCTTTCTCCCTGCCTCTACCGCTCTCTCTCCCTGCCTCTATCTCTCTTTCTCCCTGCCTCTACCTCTCTTTCTTCCTGCCTCTACTTCTTTCTCTCCCTGCCTCTACCTCTCTCCCTGCCGTTTCCGCTCTCTTTCTCTGCCTCTACCGCTCACTCTCCCTGCCTCTACCGCTCTCACTCCCTGCCTCTACCTCTCTCTCTCCCTGCCTCTACCTCTCTCTCTCTCTCCCCGCCTCTACCTCTCTTTCTCCCTGCCTCTACCTCTCTATCTTCTACCTCTACCTCTCTTTCTCCCTGCCTCTATCTCTCTTTCTCCCTGCCTCTACCTCTCTCTCTCCCTGCCTCTACCTCTCTCTCTCCCTGCCTCTACCTCTCTCTCTCCCTGCCTCTACCTCTTTCTCTCCCTGCCTCTACCTCTCTATCTCCTACCTCTACCTCTCTTTCTCCCTGCCTCTATCTCTCTTTCTCCCTGCCTCTACCTCTCTCTCTCCCTGCCTCTACCTCTCTCTCTCCCTGCCTCTACCTCTCTCTCTCCCTGCCTCTACCTCTCTCTCTCCCTGCCTCTACCTCTCTTTCTTCCTGCCACTACCTCTCTTTCTCCCTGCCTTTACCTCTCTCTCTGCCTCTACCTCTCTTTCTTCCTGCCTCTACCTCTCTTTCTCCCTGCCTCTACCTCTCTTTCTCCCTGCCTCTATGTCTTTCTCTCCCTGCCTCTACCTCTCTCCCTGCCTTTTCCGCTCTCTTTCCCTTCCTCTACCGCTCTTTCTGCCTGCCTCTACCTCCCTTCCTCCCTTTCTCTACCTCTCTATCTCCCTACCTCTACCTCTCTCTCTCCCTGCCTCTACCTCTCTCTCTCTCTCCCCGCCTCTACCTCTCTTTCTCCCTGCCTCTACCTCTCTATCTCCTACCTCTACCTCTCTTTCTCCCTGCCTCTATCTCTCTTTCTCCCTGCCACTACCTCTCTCTCTCCCTGCCTCTACCTCTCTATCTCCTACCTCTACCTCTCTTTCTCCCTGCCTCTATCTCTCTTTCTCCCTGCCTCTACCTCTCTCTCTCCCTGCCTCTACCTCACTCTCTCCCTGCCTCTACCTCTCTCTCTCCCTGCCTCTACCTCTCTCTCTCCCTGCCTCTACCTCTCTTTCTCCCTGCCTCTACCTCTCTTTCTCCCTTCCTCTACCGCTCTCTCTCCCTGCCTCTACCTCTCTTTCTCCCTGCCTGTATCTCTCTTTCTCCCTGCCTCTACCTCTCTCTCTCCCTTCCTCTACCTCTCTCTCTCCCTGCCTCTACCTCTCTCTCTCCCTGCCTCTACCTCTCTCTCTCCCTGCCTCTATCTCTCTTTCTTCCTGCCACTACCTCTCTTTCTCCCTGCCTTTACCTCTCTCTCTGCCTCTACCTCTCTTTCTTCCTGCCTCTACCTCTCTTTCTCCCTGCCACTACCTCTCTTTCTCCCTGCCTTTACCTCTCTCTCTGCCTCTACCTCTCTTTCTCCCTGCCTCTACCTCTCTTTCTCCCTGCATCTACCTCTCTTTCTCCCTGCCTCTACCTCTCTTTCTCCCTGCCTCTACTGCTCTCTCTCCCTGCCTCTACCTCTCTTTCTCCCTGCCTCTACCTCTCTTTCTCCCTTCCTCTACCGCTCTCTCTCCCTGCCTCTACCTCTCTTTCTCCCTGCCTCTACCGCTCTCTCTCCCTGCCTCTACCTCTCTCTCTCCCTGCCTCTACCGCTCTCTCTCCCTGCCTCTACCTCTTTCTCCCTGCCTCTACCCCTCTCTCTCCCTGCCTATACCGCTCTCTCTCCCTGCCTCTACTGCTCTCTCTCCCTGCCTCTACCGCTCTCTCTCCCTACCTCTACCTCTTTCTCCTTGCCTCTACCGCTCTCTCTCCCTGCCTCTACCGCTCTCACTCCCTGCCTCTACCTCTCTCTCTCCCTGCCTCTACCTCTCTCTCTCTCTCCCCGCCTCTACCTCTCTTTCTCCCTGCCTCTACCTCTCTATCTCCTACCTCTACCTCTCTTTCTCCCTGCCTCTATCTCTCTTTCTCCCTGCCTCTACCTCTCTCTCTCCCTGCCTCTACCTCTCTCTCTCCCTGCCTCTACCTCTCTCTCTCCCTGCCTCTACCTCTTTCTCTCCCTGCCTCTACCTCTCTATCTCCTACCTCTACCTCTCTTTCTCCCTGCCTCTATCTCTCTTTCTCCCTGCCTCTACCTCTCTCTCTCCCTGCCTCTACCTCTCTCTCTCCCTGCCTCTACCTCTCTCTCTCCCTGCCTCTACCTCTCTCTCTCCCTGCCTCTACCTCTCTCTCTCCCTGCCTCTATCTCTCTTTCTCCCTGACTCTACCTCTCTTTCTTCCTGCCACTACCTCTCTTTCTCCCTGCCTTTACCTCTCTCTCTGCCTCTACCTCTCTTTCTTCCTGCCTCTACCTCTCTTTCTCCCTGCCTCTACCTCTCTTTCTCCCTGCCTCTATGTCTTTCTCTCCCTGCCTCTACCTCTCTCCCTGCCTTTTCCGCTCTCTTTCCCTTCCTCTACCGCTCTTTCTGCCTGCCTCTACCTCCCTTCCTCCCTTTCTATACCTCTCTATCTCCCTACCTCTACCTCTCTCTCTCCCTGCCTCTACCTCTCTCTCTCTCTCCCCGCCTCTACCTCTCTTTCTCCCTGCCTCTACCTCTCTATCTCCTACCTCTACCTCTCTTTCTCCCTGCCTCTATCTCTCTTTCTCCCTGCCACTACCTCTCTCTCTCCCTGCCTCTACCTCTCTCTCTCCCTGCCTCTACCTCTCTCTCTCCCTGCCTCTACCTCTCTCTCTCCCTGCCTCTACCTCTCTATCTCCTACCTCTACCGCTCTCTCTCCCTGCCTCTACCTCTCTTTCTCCCTGCCTCTACCGCTCTCTCTCCCTGCCTCTACCTCTCTCTCTCCCTGCCTCTACCGCTCTCTCTCCCTGCCTCTACCTCTTTCTCCCTGCCTCTACCCCTCTCTCTCCCTGCCTATACCGCTCTCTCTCCCTGCCTCTACTGCTCTCTCTCCCTGCCTCTACCGCTCTCTCTCCCTACCTCTACCTCTTTCTCCTTGCCTCTACCGCTCTCTCTCCCTGCCTCTACCGCTCTCACTCCCTGCCTCTACCTCTCTCTCTCCCTGCCTCTACCTCTCTCTCTCTCTCCCCGCCTCTACCTCTCTTTCTCCCTGCCTCTACCTCTCTATCTCCTACCTCTACCTCTCTTTCTCCCTGTCTCTATCTCTCTTTCTCCCTGCCTCTACCTCTCTCTCTCCCTGCATCTACCTCTCTCTCTCCCTGCCTCTACCTCTCTCTCTCCCTGCCTCTACCTCTTTCTCTCCCTGCCTCTACCTCTCTATCTCCTACCTCTACCTCTCTTTCTCCCTGCCTCTATCTCTCTTTCTCCCTGCCTCTACCTCTCTCTCTCCCTGCCTCTACCTCTCTCTCTCCCTGCCTCTACCTCTCTCTCTCCCTGCCTCTACCTCTCTCTCTCCCTGCCTCTACCTCTCTCTCTCCCTGCCTCTATCTCTCTTTCTTCTATCTCTTTTTCTCCCTGCATCTACCTCTCTCTCTCCCTGCCTCTACCTCTCTCTCCCTGCCTCTATCTCTCTTTCTCCCTGCCTCTACCTCTCTCTCTCCCTGCCTCTACCTCTCTCTCTCCCTGCCTCTACCTCTCTCTCTCCCTGCCTCTATCTCTCTTTCTCCCTGCCTCTACCTCTCTTTCTCCCTGCCTCTACCTCTCCTTCTCCCTGCATCTACCTCTCTTTCTCCCTGCCTCTACCTCTCTTTCTCCCTGCCTCTACCTCTCTTTCTCCCTGCCTCACCCGCTCTCTCTCCCTGCCTCTACCTCTCTTTCTCCCTGCCTCTACCTCTCTTTCTCCCTGCCTCTACCTCTCTTTCTCACTGCCTCTACCACTCCTTCTCCCTGCCTCTACTGCTCTCTCTCCCTGCCTCTACAGCTCTCTCTCCCTACCTCTACCTCTTTCTCCTTGCCTCTACCGCTCTCTCTCCCTGCCTCTACCTCTCTCTCTCCCTGCCTCTACCTCTCTCTCTTTCTCCCTGCCTCTACCTCTCTTTTCCCCTGCCTCTACCTCTCTTTCTCCCTGCCTTTACCGCTCTCTCTCCCTGCCTCTACTGCTCTCTCTCCCTGCCTCTACCTCTCTTTCTCCCTTTCTCCACCTCTCTATCTCCCTGCCTCTACCTCTCTCTTTCCCTGTCTCTACCCCTCTTTCTCCCTGCCTCTAACGCTCTCTCTCCCTGCCTATACCTCTCTTTCTCCCTGCCTCTACCTCTCTTTCTCCCTGCCTCTACTTCTTTCTCTCCCTGCCTCTACCTCTCTCCCAGCCTTTTCCGCTCTCTTTCCCTGCCTCTACCGCTCTCTCTCCCTGCCTCTACCTCCCTTCCTCCCTTTCTCTACCTCTCTATCTCCCTACCTCTACCTCTCTTTCTCCCTGCCTCTACCTCTCTTTCTCCCTGCCTCTACCTCTCTTTCTCCCTGCCTCTACCTCCCTTTCTCCCTGCCTCTACCTCTCTCACTCCCTGCCTCTACCTCCCTTTCTCCCTGCCTCTACCTCTCTTTCTCCCTACCTTTACCGCTCTCTCTCCCTGCCTCTACCTCTCGTTCTCCCTTTCTCTACCTCTCTATCTCCCTGCCTCTACCTCTCTCTTTCCCTGTCTCTACCCATCTTTCTCCCTGCCTCTACCGCTCTCTCTCCCTGCCTCTACCTCTCTTTCTCCCTGCCTCTACCTCTCTTTCTTCCTGCCTCTACTTCTTTCTCTCCCTGCCTCTACCTCTCTCCCTGCCGTTTCCGCTCTCTTTCCCTGCCTCTACCGCTCACTCTCCCTGCCTCTACCTCCCTTCCTCCCTTTCTCTACCTCTCTATCTCCCTACCTCTACCTCTCTTTCTCCCTGCCTCTACCTCTCTTTCTCCCTGCCTCTACCTCTCTTTCTCCCTGCCTCTACCTCCCTTTCTCCCTGCCTCTACCTCTCTCTCTCCCTGCCGCTACCTCCCTTTCTCCCTGCCTCTACCTCTCTTTCTCCCTGCCTCTACCTCTCTTTCTCCCTGCCTCTACTTCTTTCTCTCCCTGCCTCTACCGCTCTCTCTCCCTGCCTCTACTTCTTTCTCTCCCTGCCTCTACCTCTCTCCCTGCCTCTACCGCTCTCTCTCCCTGCCTCTACCTCCCTTCATCCCTTTCTCTACCTCTATCTCCCTACCTCTACCTCTCTTTCTCCCTGCCTCTATCTCTCTTTCTCCCTGCCTCTACCTCTCTCTCTCCCTGCCTCTACCTCTCTCTCTCCCTGCCTCTACCTCTCTCTCTCCCTGCCTCTACCTCTCTCTCTCCCTGCCTCTATCTCTCTTTCTCCCTGACTCTACCTCTCTTTCTTCCTGCCACTACCTCTCTTTCTCCCTGCCTTTACCTCTCTCTCTGCCTCTACCTCTCTTTCTTCCTGCCTCTACCTCTCTTTCTCCCTGCCACTACCTCTCTTTCTCCCTGCCTTTACCTCTCTCTCTGCCTCTACCTCTCTTTCTCCCTGCCTCTACCTCTCTTTCTCCCTGCATCTACCTCTCTTTCTCCCTGCCTCTACCACTCTTTCTCGATGCCTCTACTGCTCTCTCTCCCTGCCTCTACCTCTCTTTCTCCCTGCCTCTACCGCTCTCTCTCCCTGCCTCTACCTCTCTTTCTCCCTGCCACTACCTCTCTTTCTCCCTGCCTTTACCTCTCTCTCTGCCTCTACCTCTCTTTCTCCCTGCCTCTACCTCTCTTTCTCCCTGCATCTACCTCTCTTTCTCCCTGCCTCTACCACTCTTTCTCGATGCCTCTACTGCTCTCTCTCCCTGCCTCTACCTCTCTTTCTCCCTGCCTCTACCGCTCTCTCTCCCTGCCTCTACCTCTCTCTCTCCCTGCCTCTACCGCTCTCTCTCCCTGCCTCTACCTCTTTCTCCCTGCCTCTACCCCTCTCTCTCCCTGCCTATACCGCTCTCTCTCCCTGCCTCTACTGCTCTCTCTCCCTGCCTCTACCGCTCTCTCTCCCTGCCTCTACCTCTCTCTCTCCCTGCCTCTACCTCTCTCTCTCTCCCTGCCTCTACCTCTCGTTCTCCCTGCCTCTACCTCTCTATCTCCTACCTCTACCTCTCTTTCTCCCTGCCTCTATCTCTCTTTCTCCCTGCATCTACCTCTCTTTCTCCCTGCCTCTACCTCTCTATCTCCTACCTCTACCTCTCTTTCTCCCTGCCTCTATCTCTCTTTCTCCCTGCATCTACCTCTCTTTCTCCCTGCCTCTACCCCTCTCTCTCCCTGCCTATACCGCTCTCTCTCCCTGCCTCTACTGCTCTCTCTCCCTGCCTCTACCGCTCTCTCTCCCTGCCTCTACCTCTCTCTCTCCCTGCCTCTACCTCTCTCTCTCTCCCTGCCTCTACTTCTCGTTCTCCCTGCCTCTACCTCTCTATCTCCTACCTCTACCTCTCTTTCTCCCTGCCTCTATCTCTCTTTCTC
The DNA here is from genome assembly GCF_013265735.2 of Oncorhynchus mykiss. Taxonomy (NCBI): domain Eukaryota; kingdom Metazoa; phylum Chordata; class Actinopteri; order Salmoniformes; family Salmonidae; genus Oncorhynchus; species Oncorhynchus mykiss. Next base: position 28,163,256 of record NC_048588.1, read on the forward strand.
CCTGCATCTACCTCTCTTTCTCCCTGCCTCTACCACTCTTTCTCGATGCCTCTACTGCTCTCTCTCCCTGCCTCTACCTCTCTTTCTCCCTGCCTCTACCTCTCTTTCTCCCTGCCTCTACCGCTCTCTCTCCCTGCCTCTACCTCTCTCTCTCCCTGCCTCTACCGCTCTCTCTCCCTGCCTCTACCTCTTTCTCCCTGCCTCTACCCCTCTCTCTCCCTGCCTATACCGCTCTCTCTCCCTGCCTCTACTGCTCTCTCTCCCTGCCTCTACCGCTCTCTCTCCCTACCTCTACCTCTTTCTCCTTGCCTCTACCGCTCTCTCTCCCTGCCTCTACCGCTCTCTCTCCCTGCCTCTACCTCTCTCTCTCCCTGCCTCTACCTCTCTCTCTCTCCCTGCCTCTACCTCTCGTTCTCCCTGCCTCTACCTCTCTATCTCCTACCTCTACCTCTCTTTCTCCCTGCCTCTATCTCTCTTTCTCCCTGCCTCTACCTCTCTCTCTCCCTGCCTCTACCTCTCTCTCTCCCTGCCTCTACCTCTCTCTCTCCCTGCCTCTACCTCTCTCTCTCCCTGCCTCTACCTCTCTCTCTCCCTGCCTCTATCTCTCTTTCTCCCTGACTCTACCTCTCTTTCTTCCTGCCACTACCTCTCTTTCTCCCTGCCTTTACCTCTCTCTCTGCCTCTACCTCTCTTTCCTTCTGCCTCTACCTCTCTTTCTCCCTGCCTCTACCTCTCTTTCTCCCTGCCTCTACCTCTCTTTCTCCCTGCCTCTATGTCTTTCTCTCCCTGCCTCTACCTCTCTCCCTGCCTTTTCCGCTCTCTTTCCCTGCCTCTACCGCTCTTTCTCCCTGCCTCTACCTCCCTTCCTCCCTTTCTCTACCTCTCTATCTCCCTACCTCTACCTCTCTTTCTCCCTGCCTCTACTTCTCTTTCTCCCTGCCTCTACCTCTCTTTCTCCCTGCCTCTACCTCCTTTTCTCCCTGTCTCTACCTCTCTCTCTCCTTGCATCTACACTCCCTTTCTCCCTGCCTCTACCTCTCTTTCTCCCTGCCTCTACCTCTCTTTCTCCCTGCCTCTACCTCTCTTTCTCCCTTTCTCTACCTCTCTATCTCCCTGCCTCTACCTCTCTCTTTCCCTGTCTCTACCCATTTTTCTCCCTGCCTCTACCGCTCTCTCTCCCTGCCTCTACCTCTCTCTCCCTGCCTCTATCTCTCTTTCTCCCTGCCTCTACCTCTCTCTCTCCCTGCCTCTACCTCTCTCTCTCCCTGCCTCTATCTCTCTTTCTCCCTGCCTCTACCTCTCTTTCTCCCTGCCTCTACCTCTCCTTCTCCCTGCATCTACCTCTCTTTCTCCCTGCCTCTACCTCTCTTTCTCCCTGCCTCTACCTCTCTTTCTCCCTGCCTCACCCGCTCTCTCTCCCTGCCTCTAACTCTCTTTCTCCCTGCCTCTACCTCTCTTTCTCCCTGCCTCTACCTCTCTTTCTCCCTGCCTCTACCACTCCTTCTCCCTGCCTCTACTGCTCTCTCTACCTTCCTCTACCTCTCTCTCTCCCTGCCTCTACCTCTCTCTCTCCCTGCCTCTACCTCTCTCTCTCCCTCTCTCTCCCCAGGGAGGCAGTAGAAATTTGACTGCCGGGAAACAGTCATGTTCTTCTTTAACCAATTCTGGAATGTGAGCACCTGCTGAATAGAACGAGGGAGAGAGAGGTAGAGGGAGATAAAACAAATGAGGTAAAATTTGTTATGAGAATGACAAAACTAGAATTATAAATTATTGGGCTGAATTGTATTCCAAAAGCAGATACATGATGTAGATCAGTCACCAATGACTTGTTTTCGAGCATCAGCTTTTGAAAGAAAAAGATATTTGAAATATATTTTCATCCGACAATGTTTTTCCTGTGTTCATCTTGTTCACAGCAATAGGCCCAGCCATTGAAAACGATGAAGACAGAGTGACAGCAGACCATGAAGGATGCAGTGTTACTCTCTGTGTGAGACTGAAGGATAAGCGAGGTTAAGTGCAGAGCAGCAGTCCCTGGAGTAGCGTTAGACAAGAGACACTTTTTCATGAAGTGCAATGTAAATGCAAACACCCAGGTGTACACACACATAGACACACAGACTTGTCAAAGCACTTCATACATTGTTGATGATGTCATATGGGACAAAGGAGTAGCCAGTGGAAGTGGGTCTCTTGGGGTGATTGACCTGTTGAGTAGTGACTCAGCAGTGCTTCGAGCAGTGGGAGTTTTTGTAATTGACGACTACAGAACAACAATGACTGTCACTCACATGGAGTTATGGAGGGAGAGAGGTGAGGTGCCCTTGGGAAAATGGGTCTCTGGGTTCTAAAAGGCCATTAGGAGTAGCACAGACACACACACACACACACACACACACACACACACATATGCACGCAAACACAAACACACACCATCATACACACTCCTCGCATAAAGACAGCAGAAACTGTTCCCTTCAGAGAAGAACCCAGATATGTACTCTCTGATTGTCTTTTCACTCATATCTCTTTCCTCTTGCTCTCCTTCCTGCTTTCTACACCTCTTCTCCTCTGAGATTGTTCTTGAACCATTCTATCAATCATCATGGAAGGTTTCACAGTGAAATGGAAGTGTTTACTGACAGTGTGAGGTGTTAGATGAAGTGTAATTCTCACAGCTGCAACACTCCAATGAGACAAATAAAACCAACACTGTCTATCTTCTCGATTGCTCACATCCTGCCAGTCATCTCTGGCTGACTCCAAATGCTTCTTAACACAAGAGTCAACAGCTGAGGAGCTACAAAGTCAACTGCCAATGAAATTAAGTCTTAAATTCAGTCTGCATTCTACCAACTTCAACCTCTCTGAACGTAAGAAATGGGACTGAACACATTCATGGTACTGGGCTAATATGTTTACAATTTTTTGTTGCTCTGTTGTTGTTATTGCTGCTCAAAGTGATAAAGTGTGGGCTGTAGCAAGTGTTGCAGAGAGTAAAGCAGATTTTTGCTCAGCCTAACACCCCTCTGTTATCAAAAGCTCCACCACCCCATTCTAATTACAACACCACAGAACTGTGCACAAATTTGTTTCAAGTTAAATGACGCATTTCATCCACAAAATTACAAAACCTTTTTAACGTTATTTCTTCAACAGTAAACCCTTCACTTCTCCTTTCTCTCCATCTCCTTTTTCCAGTATCACCCCCTAACAGCTACAGTACACAGTTAGTGATTTTCCAATCTTCATGATATACATGGTAGTTTTTAATGACCCATTGGGAGCAGAGAGAGAGAGAAAGGGGGAGAGGGAGAGAGGAGAGTGCTGTTGTGTAGATTGACTTGGTGTGAAGAGATTAATGAGAGAATGTATGTCCCTGTAAAGAGTGCCTTTAATACCAGAGGGGACAGACTTCAGAGATGCAGACCCTACTCACCCCTGGAGATTACAATTACAGGCCACAGTACTCCCAGTTTCTCTCACACGGCAGGGGATAGAGGAGGAAACACACACATGCATACACACACATAGGCAAGCTGACACACACTGCAAACATGATGAGGATGATGATGATGATAATGAAGTTAAAGCTATGCCTGCTTTGCAAAAATCCCCTGTCTGGTAATTAAACTCTTCACAACAGAGCTACACTGCTAGGTCAGCTGTCTGTGTCGTAAAGAGACAGGAGACCCACATGCTGTAAAAAAGCTGTGATGGCTAAAGCACTTATCACATCTATCACTGGGCAGTAATGACCGTAAGTTACACTCACACCATAGGGCCATCATTTAGTGTGCTGTATGGATTAGCCTGTAATTAACACCTGAGGTGTGGAGGGTAGGGGTTGAGGTGTGTCTGTGTGGAGGGAAGGGGTTGAGGTGAGTCTGTCAGGAGGATGGGGGTTGAGTTGTGTCTGTGAAGAGGTGGGGGGGGGGGGGTTGAGGTGTGTCTGTGCGGGGGGGGGTTGTGGTGTGTCTGTCTGGAGGGGGTTGAGGTGTGTCTGTGTGGAGGAGGGGGACGGACGGTTATGGTGTGTCTTTCTGGACGGGGTTGAGGTGTTTCTGTCTGGAGGATGGGGGTTGAGTTGCGTCTGTGTGGGGAGGGGTGTCTGTGTGGAGGGGGGGGTTAAGGTGTGTCTGTCTGCCTGGAGGGGGTTGAGGTGTTTCTGTCTGGAGGATGGGGGTTGAGTTGTGTCTGTGTGGAGGAGGGGGGGGGGACGGTTATGGTGTGTCTTTCTGGAGGGGGTTGAGGTGTTTCTGTCTGGAGGATGGGGGTTGAGTTGCGTCTGTGTGGGGAGGGGTGTCTGTGTGGAGGGGGGGGTTAAGGTGTGCCTGTCTGTCTGGAGGGGGTTGAGGTGTGTGTCTGGAGGATGGGAGTTGAGTTGTGTCTGCGTGGAAGTGGGGGGGGGGGGGGGGGGGGGGGGTTGAGGTGTGTGTGTGGAGGTGTGTCTGTCTGGAGATGGGGGTTGAGGTGTATATGTGGAGGGTGGGGGTTGAGGTGTGTGTGTGTGTGTGTGTGTGTGTGTGTGTGTGTGTGTGTGTGTGTGTGTGTGTGTGTGTGTGTGTGCGTGCGTGCGTGCATGAGTGTGTGTGTAAGTGAATGCGTGTCTATGTGTGTAGACCCTGTATTGCCAGGCCCCAGGGTGAGATGGAGTCATAAGCCAGGACCCAGGTTGAGATGAAGGAGCGATAGCCAGGCCCCAGGGTGAGATGAAGGAGTGATAGCCAGGCCCCATGGTGAGATGAAAGAGTGATAGCCAGGCACCAGAGTGAGATGAAGGAGTGATAGCCAGGCCCCAGGGTGAGATGAAGGAGTGATAGCCAGGCCCCATGGTGAGATGAAAGAGTGATAGCCAGGCACCAGAGTGAGATGAAGGAGTGATAGCCAGGCCCCAGGGTGAGATGGAGTCATAAGCCAGGACCCAGGTTGAGATGAAGGAGCGATAGCCAGGCCCCAGGGTGAGATGAAGGAGTGATAGCCAGGCCCCATGGTGAGATGAAAGAGTGATAGCCAGGCACCAGAGTGAGATGAAGGAGTGATAGCCAGGCCCCAGGGTGAGATGAAGGAGTGATAGCCAGGCCCCAGGGTGAGATGAAAGAGTGATAGCCAGGCCCCGTGGTGAGATGAAGGAGTGATAGCCAGGCCCCAGGGTGAGATGAATGAGTGATAGCCAGGCCCCATGGTGAGATGAAGGAGTGATCGCCAGGCTCCAGAGTGAGGTTGAAGTAGAGATAGCCAGGCCCCAGGGTGTGATGAATGAGTGATAGAAAGGCCCTAGAGCTCCAAGTCAACACTATACAACTGCTACATGAAGAGGTACTCGTCCAGCCTAGACCCTCATGGGGAAATCTCCACAATAAGCAGTAACACACATCAACATATTGTACGTAACTGTCCCATCCACATTAAAATGAGGCAAGAAAGTTATCAATCATGTCCCTCCTCAAATAAATTTTACAAACTCACTTATCTAGAGCGATAGCATACAGTTTCAAGCAGACCACCGTAGTCCCTGTGCCCAAGAACACTAAGGTAACCTCCCTAAATGACTACCGACCCGTAGCACTCACCTCTGTAGCCATGAAATTCTTTGAAAGGCTGGTCATGGCTCACATCAACACCATCAACCTAAAAACCCTAGACCCACTCCAATTTGCAAACCACACCAACAGATCCACAGATGATGCATTCTCTATTTCACTCCACACTGCCCTTACACACCTGGACAAAAGGAACACCTTTGTACATTTTCATTGTTTCTTTTACACTGGTCCCCCGTGTGAATCAATCCCACAACCCTGCCGTTGCAAGCGCCATGCTGTACCAACTGAGCCACACAGGACCTAAACTAAACCACATTCAAATCTACCACATTAGAACACACCAACTTCCTATGCATAGTGGATGGATATATGGCTGCATAGATAAATAAAAAGACCACCAAGATCATACCTCACATTGATTATCTTCACCTTCATTATCAACAACACAGACCAACAGAGAGAGAGAGAGAGAGAGAGAGAGAGAGAGAGAGAGAGAGAGAGAGAGAGAGAGAGAGAGAGACCTCAAAAGCATTTTCAACACCACCACCACAGGCCCTTTGATGAAGTCCTCAGAGCAGACATACTGTAAATACATGTGACAGATCAACACCTAGAGCATTCTGCCCAGGTAGCGGAACAGAGTGTGAAGATGAAACTCACTGAGGTGTGATGTGTCACCACTGGTTTGCCATGTGCCAGTGTTCCATTTCCCTAGACTTTATAATTTCACTGAACCAACACCCACCCCATCCCCCATCCTCCCAATCACATCAAATCTGCCAAGCCAAATGACTACATCTAAATCAGGCAATTTCATCACAGCGAATCAGACTTTTTTTTTCTTACACTCACACTTAGACAAATCCAATTATCTTCTTAATTTAATCAGGCTCACTTTTATTAGCCATTTCATATATTTTCATCACAGGTTTTTCACCTCTCTGTCTCTCCTGCACCTCTGTGACAGATGATAAGTAACGAGAGGAAAGGAGTTTATTCTGTGGTTCACAACGACGGTCAGACAGGAAATGGAGGTGAACAGCTAAAACAATGGAATCCAGGTCTTACAGTAGAGGTGGTGGATGATTTCTGAATATCTTTTATAGAAGTGCAAAAGGGACTACAGTACAAGCACTTCAAGACACAGAAATGTGTAAGATTTACATATGATACAGGTAGTGGGCTTGCCTGAAGGGAATAAATTACATATGTAACATTTATTCAGAATTTCTCTTCAAGGCAAGGTCAGATTTTGTCTCTAGAGTTTATTCTAGTGGTAGCATTCTGGTGGTGTGTACAAAATAAAGAGAGACGTGCCACTTTAAATCTCTCTTTGAGCCAAGGGTTGTTTTGGGTTACCACTGACATACTTCATAAAAAAAGGCCCAAATACTTGCTGGGTTTATAAATGAATCATTAATGTATACACGAGTCAAAGATAGAATAAAAAGTTGCAGTATCTTGAGCAGATGAGAACAAATTGTTGAATCCAAGTGTCAGTGAGTTTAAAAAGTTGGTCATCACCAGGGTTGGCAGCGTGCAGGGTTTAGCAAGCCTCTTATTGGCTGCTGAGCTCTGTCAGAACAGGTAATGGAAGCAATGGAAGGTCAAGGCTTCTGTTACAGAAATGAGAGGATGACAAAGGGATGGATTGGGTGAGCACAGGAAGGGTAACGGAGTAAGGGAGAGGAGACTAAAGGCTGAGGGATGTATGATGTGGGGAAACAGAACAGAGACGGACAGGGTAAAGGGCTTTTAGGAGAACTGAAAGTGAACTCAAGTCAACTTCATCTTAAAATACCACTAGTCATTAGGCAAATGAAGAAATGACTAAAGAGAGTCATGGATGGAGGGATGGAGGGATGGAGAAAAGCTGGGTAGGATTCTAAAGCCTTTTGGCAACCACAAGAGCTACTAGTGATTGGCTTTAGATGTTAGGATTGGGTCTTAGTCTGGCTCAATAGCAAGATGGCGCAGACAGAGAGGGTCACCTCGCTTCTAGTCCTTAGGACACTATGCAGTATTTAGCTTTTTTTAAGGAATGAGACTTTTCCGAAGCGAATCCTTTGTTCGCACCACCACTAAGGGCATTTGATCTGATCCCAGAGGCCGACACAAAACAACATCGCTGCAGAAGAGGTAGATGGAACTGCCTCTTGGTCAGAATTCGGAGGCATGCACACCACCCTCCGCTTCCGAGTATATTACTCGCCAATGTCCAGTCTCTAGATAACAAGATAACAAGACAAAATTAGGGCAAGGGTTGCCTTCCAGAGAGACATCATAGTAACATACTCTATTTCACAGAAACATGGCAGTCTCGGGATATGTTGTCGGAGACGGTACAGCCCCCGGGATTCTTTATACGGCGCGCCTACAGAAATAAACTTGCTTCATGATTAACGACTCATGGTGTAATCATAACAACATACAGGAACTCAAGTCCTTTATTCACCTGACCTAGAATTACTCAATCTCAAATGCCAACCATATTATCTCCCAAGAGAATTCTAGGCGGTTATTGTCACAGCCGTGTATATCCCCCCTCAAGCCGATACCATGGCGGCCCTCAGGGAACTTCACTGGACCCTACGCAAACTGGAGACCATATATCCTGAGGCTGCATTTATTGTAGCTGGGGATTTTAACAAAGCAAATTTGAGAACAAGCCTACCTAAATTCTATCAGCATATTGATTGTAGCACTAGTGTGGACAATACACTGGATCACTGCTACTCTAACTTCTGCGATGCATACAAGGCCCTCCCCCACCCTCCCTTTGGCAAATCTGACAACTTAATTTTGCTCCCCATGACCTATAGGCAGAAACTAAAACAGGATGTACCTGGGTTGAGAACTATTCAACGCTGGTCTGACCAATCGGAATCCACGCTTCAAGATTGTTTTGATCACAGGGACTGGGAAATGTTCCAGGCAGCCTCAGAGAATAACTACGAGTTGTACGCTGATTTGATGAGTGAGTTCATAAGGATGTGTGTTTTATTTTATTTTATTTGTAATAATGACAATTACAACAATACTGAATGAACACAATTTTAACTTAATATAATACATCAATAAAATACATTTAGCCTCAAATAAATAATGAAACATGTTCAATTTGGTTTAAATAATGCAAAAACAAAGTGTTGGAGAAGAAAGTAAAAGTGCAATATGTGCCATGTAAGAAAGCTAATGTTTAAGTTCCCTGCTCAGAACATGAGAACATATGAAAGCTGGTTGTTCCTTTCAACATGAGTCTTCAATATTCCCAGGTAAGAAGTTTTAGGTTGTAGTTATTATAGGAATTACAGGACTATTTCTCTCTATTCGATTTGTATTTCATATACCTTTGACTATTGGATGTTCTTATAGGCACTTTAGTATTGCCAGTGTAACAGTATAGCTTCCGTACCTCTCCTCGCCCCTACCTGGGCTCGAACCAGGAACACATTAACAACAGCCACCCTCGAAGCAGCGTTACCCATGCAGAGCAAGGGGAACAACTACTCCAAGACTCAGAGTGAGTGACATTTGAAACGCTATTGGTGCTCACCCCGCTAACTAGCTAGCCATTTAACATCGGTTACACCAGCCTAATCTCGGGAGTTGATAGGCTTTAATTATAAAATAATAACACACAGAAATACGAGCCTTAGGTCATTAATATGCTCGAATCCGGAAACTATCATCTCAAAAACAAAACGTTTATTCTTTCAGTGAAATACGGAACCGTTCCGTATTTTTATCTAACAGGTGGCATCCATAAGTCTAAATATTCCTGTTACATTGCACAACCTTCAATGTTATGTCATAATTATGTAAAATTCTGGCAAATTAGTTCGCAATGAGCCAGGCGGCCCAAACTGTTGCATATACCCTGACTCTGCGTGCAATGAACGCAAGAGAAGTGACACAATTTCACCTGGTGACACAATTGCCTGCTAACCTGTATTTATTTTAGCCAAATATGCAGGTTTAAAAATATATAGTTCTGCGTATTGATTTTAAGAAACGCATTGATGTTTATGGTTAGGTACACGTTGGAGCAACGACAGTCCTTTTTCGCACTGCATCGATAATACGCAGCGCAGGACACACTAGAGAAACTAGTAATATCATCAACCATGTGTAGTTATAACTAGTGATTATTATTGATTGATTGATTGTTTTTTATAGGATAAGTTTAATGCTAGCTAGCAACTTACCTTGGCTTCTTGCTGCATTCGTGTAACAGGCGGGCTCCTCGTGAGGCAGGTGGTTAGAGCGTTGGACTAGTTAACCGTAAGGTTGCAAGATTGAATCCCTGAGCTGACAAGGTAAAAATCTGTTGTTCTGCCCCTTAACAAGGCAGTTAACTCACCGTTCCTAGGTCGTCATTGAAAATAAGAATGTGTTCTTAACTGATTTGCCTAGTTAAATAAAGTTAAAAAAAAATATATATATAAGAAATCGCGTCCAAAATTAACGATTTCCAATTGTTATGAAAACTTGAAATCGGCCCTAATTAATAGGCCATTCTCGATTAATCGGTCAACCTCTAATCTGTACAAGAGGAATACCTATGTAAGAATGCTGTTCATTGACTACAGCTCAGCATTCAACACCATAGTACCCTCCAAGCTCATCATTAAGCTTAAGGCCCTGGTTCTCAACCCCATCCTGTGTAATTGGGTCCTGGACTTCCTGACGGGCCGCCCCCAGGTGGTGAAGGTAGGAAACAACATCTCCACTTTACTGATCCCACAAGGGTGCATTCTCAGCCCCCGCCTGTACTCCATGTTCACCCATGACTGCTTGGCATGCACAACTCCAACTCAATCATGAAGCTTGCGGATGACACAACGGCAGTGGGCTTGATTACCAACAATGACGAAGCAGCTTACAGGGAGGAGGTGAGGGCACTCAGAGTGTGGTTTCAGGAAAATAACCTCTCACTCAACCACAACAAAATAAAGGAGATGATCGCGGACTTCAGGAAACAGCAGATGGAGCACCCCCTATCCACATTGACGGGACAGCAGTGGAGAAGGTGGAAAATGTTAAGTTCCTCAGAGTACACATCACAGACAAACTGAAGTGGTCCACCCACACAGACAGTGTGGTGAAGAAGATACGCAACAACCTCAGGAGGCTGAAGAAATTTGGCTTGTCACCTAAAACCCTCACAACCTTTTACAGATGCACAATTGAGAGGGTGGTGCGGTCTGCACAATGCATCACCAGGGTCAAACTACCTGCCCTCCAGGGTACCTACAGCCACCGATGTCACCGGAAGGCCAAAAAGATCATCAAGGACAACAACCACCCGAGCCACTGCCTTTTCACCCCGCTACCATCCTGAAGGCCAGGTCAGTACAGGTGCATCAAAGCTGGGACCGAGAAACTGAAAAACAGCTTCTATCTCAAGGCCATCAGACTGTTAAATAGCCATCCCTAACACAGAGATGCTGCCTATATACAGACTTGAAATTATTGGCCACTTTAATAAATGGATCACTATTGAATAATGCCACTTTAATAATGTTTACATATCTTGCATTACTCATCCCATATGTATATACTGTATTTTATACTATGTATTGCATCTTGCCTATGCCGGTCGGTCATCGCTCATACATACAGTATATTTATTTGTATATATTGTTATTCCATCCCTTTTCTTAGATTTGTGTGTATTAGGTAGTTGTTGAATTGTTATATTACTGTTAGATATTACTGCACTGCCGGAACTAGAAGCACAAGTGAGTGATTGGGTTTATGTGTTATCATTGGGTCTTAGTCTAGCTACCACAGGAGCTACTAGTGACTGGGTTTAGATAATAGGATTGGGTTTTATTCTGGCTACCACAGGAGCTACTAGTGACTGGGTTTAGATATTAGGATTGGGTCTTATTCTGGCTACCACAGGAGCTACTAGTGACTGGGTTTAGATCTTAGGATTGGGTCCTATTCTGGCTACCACAGGAGCTACTAGTGACTGGGTTTAGATGTTAGGATTGGGTCTTAGTCTAGCTACCACAGGAGCTTCTAGTGACTGGGTTTAGATTTTAGGATTGGGTCTTATTCTGGCTACCACAGGAGCTACTAGTGACTGGGTTTAGATGTTAGGATTGGGTCTTATTCTGGCTACCACAGGAGATACTAGTGACTGGGTTTAGATGTTAGGATTGGGTCTTAGTCTGGCTACCACAGCAGCTCATTGCATGCAAAACTAATTTGTGTGACATTGTGTGACATTAGTACAGTACCTTCCTTTACTCTCTGATTGATCACATTACAGTTAACTAAATATCAGCAGATCGCTTGAGGCCAAGGCTCAACCATTAAAGTTTACACACAGAACACATTTATCACTTCCTGTTGGACACATTCATCACTTCCTGTGTCTCTTTTATAATGCCAACTCATCACTGCTTCCCGTGTTTCAAACAGCAGATGATGAATGCCCAAACCACTCATCTTCTCTCTTCTTTTTCTTTCCATCTCTTTCCATTTTCTCCCCTTCTGCTCTTTGTACTTCCCTGTCCCTGCCTTTCATTTGAATGAAATATGACAGCTCCAGTGAAAGACTACGCGGTGCGGTGAAGCACCAGCCCTTTCAGTTATACTTTAGTCCACTTGTAACTGTCAGGATGTGAGAGGGAATCAGGCAAGGGGAGAATGACAGGGATGAACCAGCAGCGGACAGGATAAATACAACACAGACGTACCCTGAGAGAGGCATTGTGACACTCTAACAAACTCACATAATGCTGATGGGCAGGATTATGTCCTGTGCCTGACACATATTTCATGTTGCAGTTACAGTCTCTCATCCCTGCCTGTCAATAATGCAAAACACATGCACTCCCCATATTTCTTAATGTGTACTCTGATGATCCCAAGGGTCAATTGAAAGGACAGTGGAAGAGACCAACCTAACATACAAGTTGTTGCCCACTGGGGTAGAGTTATACTGTAATCCATTGCCAATGCATTCAGTTTTACAAACCAAAATAAAAAATTGACAAGCAAATGCAACAAGAAAATCAACTCTGGGCAATCGCAAGATGACTCCTGAAAACGAGAGGTCCATTTTATTTGGGGAACGGAGCCCAGAAGTGGTGAGAAGACCTTGATTAAAGACAGCAGATAAAACACTCAGACACTTGATGATTACTTATAAATGATTCTGCTTTCTGCAGGGTGAAATGGGAAACTAGTCTGGAGATAGGACCTCTATCTGCAGGCCGGAATGGGAAGTTAGTCTAGAGATAGGACCTCTTCCTACAGGGCAAGATGAGGAGCTAGTCTGGAGATAGCACCTCTTTCTACAGGGTGAGATGGGAAGCTAGTCTGGAGATAGGACCTCCTTCTACTGGGTGAGAAGGGAAGCTAGTCTGGAGATGGGACCTCTTTCTGCAGGGCGAGATGGGAAGCTACAGTAGTCTAGAGATAGGACCTCTTTCTACAGGGCGAGAAGGGAAGCTAGTCTAGAGATAGGACCTCTTTCTACAGGGTGAGAAGGGAAGCTAGTCTGGAGATAGCACCTCTTTCTGCAGGGCGAGATGGAAAGCTAGTCTAGAGATAGGACCTCTTTCTACAGGGTGAGAAGGGAAGCTAGTCTGGAGATAGCACCTCTTTCTACAGGGCAAGAAGGGAAGCTAGTCTAGAGATAGGACCTCTTTCTACAGGGTGAGAAGGGAAGCTAGTCTGGAGATAGGACCTCTTTCTGCAGGGCGAGATGGAAAGCTAGTCTGGAGATAGGACCTCTTTCTACTGGGTGAGATGGGGAGCTAGTCTGGAGATAGGACCTCTTTCTGCAGGGCGAGATGGAAAGCTAGTCTGGAGATAGGACCTCTTTCTACTGGGTGAGATGGGAAGCTAGTCTGGAGATAGGACCTCTTTCTGCAGGGCGAGACGAGGAGCTACAATACTCTGGAGATAGGACCAATTTTTTCCATCAGGCTCTTTAGAGACCAAACCTCGGGACAAGGCCCCTTTTGAGTGAGTGCAATCCGCCCTCATGTGTTAATGTCCCTCTGGCACTCTCCGACAGAACCTCAATATCGCTAAATGGCCCCATGTCATCCAAGTGTCAGTTGAGGCTTTTTATGACAGGCGATTTAGTCTAGAGTGTGCCAGCATTTCACAGAGTGCCATCAGCCCGAGGACCGACCTGTCTCGGCTTTCATCAATGGGAGGGGTCGTTTTATGACAACAGTGGCCCTGGCCACATAAAAGGGTCACATCAGTAACAGCGTGACCGTCTGTGTTTCCACTGACCCAGAATTAGGTCCAAGTCAATGAAAACAATGCTGTTACTTACGACAAAGGCAGTCCATTGTCTGTTTATTTGGAGCAATTCAGAGTTGAAGAGTTGTTGTTTAGTAAAAATAAATCACTATCTCTTTCAGTCCAGAGTCTGAACCAATATGATGTCTGTATTTTTTCTTTCATTACCTCACTCAAGGCAAAACATGTCAGAACTTTCAGAACCATGGTTGTAGGTGGAAATAAGACTTATAGTAAGCCAGATTACACTAGGCCACTTTTTGTACAAAGTCAAACTTCAGTATCCAAACTTCAGTAAGCTCAGGGCTCATGAATTACTTAGAGATGAGAGGAAAACCCCACACGGTAGCTGCATCTGAATTACGCAACACATTTTCTCACAGAGATTGCGTCATTACAGTGCTTATAGAGTCTTAATGTTGAATAAGCTCATCACAGCACAACTACTGCATAAGACATCGTGACGCACTAGAGCTGTAGTCACCTGCATATCGATCTTATTATCATCACACTGATTACAGAGTGATTACACTCCTCATCAGAGCGTTTTGGATGCCTGGGGTGGACTACAAATTAAAAACTGACAGCAACAGAGACAATGCAGAAGCAGTGATGAGGGAGGGCCGAGGCAGAGGCAGAGAGGTTTTAAATATGAATGGAGAAATCACAGCTCATTCCACACACATCTTTACAGACACACCATGCCAGGCTGCAGGCACTCAGGGTCTGCCCTCAATCCTTCTAGCTACAAACACCTTCACACGAGTCAGTCGCTGCTCTAGCCCTCGGCTCAGAGACAGACAGGTAAAAAAGGGGCAGGGGGAGAGGGGGAGAGGGAAAGGGGGAAGGGATAGAGGTAAGAGGATACATAAAAATCTAAAAGGTAAGTCTCTCACTCTCACACAGGAGATTGATGGCATCTTAATTGGGGAATAAGGGCTGGAGCGGAATGGGTGGAATGGTATCACATCAAACATTCAATTTTCTCCATTCCAGAAATTATTATGAGCCGTCCTCCCCTCAGCGGCCTACACTGCTCTCTCACTGTCTGTATCTCTGTCTCTCCTCTCCACCCATTTCCTTCTCTCCCTCACCCTCTCCTCCATAACTCTGTCTCTCAGTCTGAATCTCCTGAATCTACCAGGCCCTTTCCCTCTGGACTCTGTCTCTCTCTGACAGTCACTAGCTACCTTTAAATGTTAGCGGCACTGAGTTAAACTAAGGTACGCTCTCCTTAGTTTAGTGCTGCTTCTGTGAAGGATGTTAAGTCCCATACACCATCCTCATCTGTGAAGGATGTTAAGTCCCATACACCATCCTCTTCTGTGAAGGATGTTAAATCCCATACACCATCCTCTTCTGTGAAGGATGTTAAATCCCATACACCATCCTCTTCTGTGAAGGATGTTAAGTCCCATACACCATCATCATCTGTGAAGGATGTTAAGTTCCATACACCATCCTCTCTGTGAAGGGTGTTAAGTCCCATACACCATCATCTCTGTGAAGGGTGTTAAGTCCCATACACCATCCTCTCTGTGAAGGGTGTTAAGTCCCATACACCATCCTCATCTGTGAATGATGTTAAGTCCCATACACCATCCTCTCTGTGAAGGGTGTTAAGTCCCATACACCATCCTCTTCTGTGAAGGATGTTAAGTCCCATACACCATCCTCTCTGTGAAGGGTGTTAAGTCCCATACACCATCCTCTCTGTGAAGGATGTTAAGTCCCATACACCATCCTCTCTGTGAAGGGTGTTAAGTCCCATACGCCATCCTCATCTGCCCCAGATATGTTTTCTCCCTCTCTGGTGTCAAGTATTTGGTGTCTAAGGGCGGCAGGCAGCCTTGAGATTAGAGCATTGGGCCAGTAACCGAATGGTCTCTGGTTTGAATCCTGATGCTGACAAGGTGAAAAAATCTGTTGCTGTGCCCTTGAGCTGTGCTCTTGAGCACCTGCTCCAGGAGTACTTGACAACGGTGACCCTGGCTGTGACCCCACCCCCTGTGGGTATCTCAGGGGGAGTCAAGATATGCAAGAAACACATTTCCATGACACACTTGTGTGTAACGGGACAAATATAAGCACCCCCCAAATTATTACAGAAGGACAGCATCTAGCCTTCTGGTCATGTGTTAGTAACATTAACGGAAAGTGAAGCTGTGCTTTTCCCAGAAGCGAAGCCAGCGCATTTTCATTATATTTCTGTGCTGGTAAAAGATCTACAGTGTTTAACTTAATCTGTAACTTAATCTTCCATCAATTGAGACTAATGCCATGGACCTTTTATCTAAAACACTTACAATGAGCATAGCTACATTACCATCAAAGCTAGATAAATAATCACACTTCACCATATATCACCATTCTTAATTGCATTTTCCCATCACTCTAACCTATGTGTAATTATCATTTACCTAAACATATCTCACCCATCAAATACACATAGCATGTTTCATTCATCTGCCGTGGTCCACTGTCACATCATAACTGATCTGTGGTAATTTAGAGTCATGCCCAGTGATTCAGAGTCATCCTGTTGTGACATGCCCAGTGATTCAGAGTCATGCTGTTATGGCATGCACAGTGATCCAGAGTCATCCCGTTATGACATGCCCAGTGACTCAGAGTCATCCTGTTATGACATGCCCAGTGACTCAGAGTCATCCTGTTGTGACATGCCAAGTGATTCAGAGTCATGCTGTTATTACATGCACAGGATATTGATGTAAAAAATGTATCACTAGCCACTTTAAACAATTACACTTAATATAATGTTTACATACCCTACATTACTCATCTCATATGTATATGTATATACTGTACTATATCATCTACTGCATCATGACATCTTTATGTAATACATGTATAACTAGCCACTTTAAACTATGCCACTTTTATGTTTACATACCCTACATTACTCATCTCATATGTATACTGTACTCGATACCATCTACTGCATCTTGCCTATGCCGTTCTGTACCATCACTCATTCATATATCTTTATGTACATATTCTTTATCCCTTTACACTTGTGTGTATAAGGTAGTAGTTTTGGAATTGTTAGGTGAGATTACTCGTTGGTTATTACTGCATTGTCGGAACTAGAAGCATAAGCATTTCCCTACACTCGCATTAACATCTGCTAACCATGTGTATGTGACAAATAAAATTTGATTTGATTTGATTTGAGTCATCCTGTTGTGACATGCCCAGTGATTCAGAGTCATGCTGTTATTACATGCATAGTGATTCAGAGTCATGCTGTTATTACATGCATAGTGATTCAGAGTCATGCTGTTATTACATGCCCAGTGATTCAGAGTCATCCTGTTGTGACATGCCCAGTGATTCAGTAATCCTGTTGTGACATGCCCAGTGATTCAGAGTCATGCTATTATTACATGCACAGTGATTCAGAGTCATCCTGTTGTGACATGCCCAGTGATTCAGAGTCATGCTGTTATGGCATGCACAGTGATTCAGAGTCATCCCGTTATGACATGCCCAGTGATTCAGTAATCCTGTTGTGACATGCCCAGTGATTCAGAGTCATGCTATTATTACATGCACAGTGATTCAGAGTCATCCTGTTGTGACATGCCCAGTGATTCAGAGTCATGCTGTTATGGCATGCACAGTGATTCAGAGTCATCCTGTTGTGACATGCCCCGTGATTCAGAGTCATCCTGTTTTGACATGCCCCGTGATTCAGAGTCATCCTGTTGTGACATAGCCAGTGATTCAGAGTCATCCTGTTATGACATGCCCAGTGATTCAGAGTCACCCTGTTGTGAAAAACCCAGTGATTCAGAGTCATCCTGTTGTAACATGCCCAGTGATTCAGTCATATTGTTGTGACATGACCAGTGATTCAGTGTGTGTGCATGAACAAACAGGCATATGCAGGCATACAAACACACACACACACATACACACACAGCACCAGGGACCGAGGGAAGACTTGAAGACTTAATTTGAATGTAAACGAGCGTAAACATCATGTTTTCATTAAGTCTATCTTGTCTACATGTCACCAATATCACTGTTGTAGCATATAGCAATCTATCAACACTACCGTATTCCATATTTCTGCCTTTCTGCCTTTCTCCCACCATCTCCCTCTCTATCTCCTACATTTCTCCCACCATCTCCCTCTTTCCCTTCTCTATCTCCTACCTTTCTCCCACCATCTCCCTCTCTCCCTTCTCTATCTCCTACCTTTCTCCCACCATCTCCCTCTTTCCCCTCTCTATCGCCTACCTTTCTCCCACCAGCTCCCTCTTTCCCCTCTCTATCGCCTACCTTTCTCCCACCATCTCCCTCTTTCCCCTCTCTATCGCCTACCTTTCTCCCACCATCTCCCTCTTTCCCCTCTCTATTTCCTACCTTTCTCCCACCATCTCCCTCTTTCCCTTCTCTATCTCCTACCTTTCTCCCACCATCTCCCTCTTTCCCTTCTCTATCTCCCATCTCCCTCTTTCCCCTCTCTATTTCCTACCTTTCTCCCACCATCTCCCTCTTTCCCCTCTCTATCTCCCATCTCCCTCTTTCCCCTCTCTATCGCCTACCTTTCTCCCACCATCTCCCTCTT
The DNA here is from genome assembly GCF_013265735.2 of Oncorhynchus mykiss. Taxonomy (NCBI): domain Eukaryota; kingdom Metazoa; phylum Chordata; class Actinopteri; order Salmoniformes; family Salmonidae; genus Oncorhynchus; species Oncorhynchus mykiss. Next base: position 28,181,679 of record NC_048588.1, read on the forward strand.
TCCCTTCTCTATCTCCCATATCCCTCTTTCCCCTCTCTATTTCCTACCTTTCTCCCACCATCTCCCTCTTTCCCCTCTCTTTCTCCCATCTCCCTCTTTCACCTCTCTATTTCCTATCTTTCTCCCACCATCTCCCTCTTTCCCCTCTCTATTTCCTACCTTTCTCCCACCATCTCCCTCTTTCCCCTCTCTATTTCCTACCTTTCTCCCACCATCTCCCTAATTCCCCTCTCTATCGCCTACCTTTCTCCCACCATCTCCCTCTTTCCCCTCTCTATTTCCTACCTTTCTCCCACCATCTCCCTCTTTCCCCTCTCTATTTCCTACCTTTCTCCCACCATCTCCCTCTTTCCCTTCTCTATCTCCTACCTTTCTCCCACCATCTCCCTCTTTCCCTTCTCTATCTCCCATCTCCCTCTTTCCCCTCTCTATCGCCTACCTTTCTCCCACCATCTCCCTCTTTCCCCTCTCTATCGCCTACCTTTCTCCCACCATCTCCCTCTTTCCCCTCTCTATCGCCTACCTTTCTCCTACCATCTCCCCATTTATTTCCTACCTTTCTCCCACCATATCCCTCTTTCCCCTCTCTGTCTCCTACCTTTCTCCCACCATCTCTCTCTCTATCTCCTACCTTTCTCCCATCATCTCCCTCTTTCCCATCTCTATCTCTCCTACCTTTCTCCCACCATCTCCCTCTTTCCCCTCTCTCTCTCTACTCTCCAGGGTTGACAGTTCGTCTGGTCTTTGATTTACATGCTAGGGTACATGTGGAAATTACATTAGCTGTAATAACATGAGAAAGAAAAAACCTGAGCAGAGATAGATAGCTGAGCTAATGAATCAGAAGTGGCACTCATATAGTATGCTCCACACACATCTCAGAGGGGAGATCCCGGCGTAGATCTGTGAGTTTCTCCCCCTTATTTCATTCCACTTATAAGTGGAAGTGCAGACCGTTGAAGCTGATATGATATTTAAAATATATATGAAAGATTTCATTGCAGATTGTGTATAAGGAAAGTTGTTTTTCCTGATCAGGTTACTTGGCAAGGAAAACCTCCAGGCCCTAAATATGTAGAACTAGTCATATTCAAGTCATAGTCAAGGCTGGGCTGGATACATGAACTGAACCATTGTTAGCCCAGAAAATCTCAAGTGTTATTACATAGACCCCGGAAGACCTATTGGATATAAAAGCAACGTCAACTTACCATCATTTTGACCAGGAATAAGTCTGAAGAGGATCCCTTGTTCATACCTGGACATTGGATCTTATCCCAGAGGCCGACCCAAAACAAAAGCAGTCACCGCAGGAGAGGCAGATGGAGTCAGACTTTGGAGGCATGCACACCACCGCTTCCAAGCATATTTATTCGCCAATGTCCAAGCTCTAGACAGCAAGGTGGACGAAATTAGGGCACGACTTGCCTTCCAGAGAGACATCAGAGATTTTAACATTCTCTGTTTCACGGACACATGGCTCACTCAGGATATGTGGTCAGAGTCGGTACAGCCACCCTTTTTCTTCACACTGCGCACCGACATTAACAAACATCTCTCTGGTAAGAAGAAGGGCGGGGGTGTATGCCTTATGATTAACGACTCATAGTGTAATCATAACAACATACAGAAAGTCAAATCCTTTGTTCACTTGACCTAGAATTCCTTACAATCAAATGGCAACCGTATTATCTACCAAGAGAATTCTCTGCGATTATAATCACAGCCGTGTATACCCCCCACTCCCAAGCAGATACCTCGACGGCCCTTAAAGAACTTCACTGGACTCTATGTAAATTGGAAACCATATATCCTGAGGCTGCAATTATTGTAGCTGGGGATTTTAACAAAGCTAATCTGAGAACAGCATATCTATCAGCATATCAAATGCGCGACACACGCTGGTAGCATTCTGGACCATTACTACTCTAACTTCCGCAATGCATACAAAGCCTTCCCCACCCGCCCTACAGCAAATCTGGCCATGACTCCATTTTGTTGCTCCCAGCCTATAGACAGAAACTAAAACAGGAAATGCCCATGCTCAGGTCTAACCAACGCTGGTCTGACCCATCGGATTCCACGCTTCAAGATTGCTTCGATCACGTGGACTGGGATATGTTCCGGGTAACCTCAGACAACAACATTTAAGTATACGCTGACTCAGTGAGCGAGTCTATTAGCAAGTGCATCGGTGATGTTTTACCCACTGTGACTATTAAAACTTTCCCTAAACAGAAACAGTGGATTGATGGCAGCATTCGCGCAAAACTGAAAGCGTGAACCGCCGTTTTTAATCATGGCAAAGCGACTGGAAACATGACCGAATACAAACAGAGTAGCATTCCTTTCGCAAGGCAATCAAACAAGGAAAGCGTCAGTATAGAGACAAAGTAGAGTTGCAATTCAACGGCTCAAACACGAGATGTATGTGGCACGGTCTACAGTTAAGCACGGATTATAAAAAGAAAACCCGTCCCATCTGTCATCATGAAGTGCTTTGAGAGACTACACAAGAATAATATCACCTCCACCATACCTGATACCCTAGACCCACTCCAATTTGCTTACCGCCCCAAAAAGTCCACAGACGACACAATCGCCATCACACTGCACACTGCCCTAACCCATCTGAAAAAGAGGAATTCCTATGTAAGAAACCTGTTCATTGACTACAGCTCAGCATTTAACACCATAGTACCCTCCAAACTCGCCATTAAGCTTGAGACCCTGGGTCCCGACCCTGCCCTGTGCAACTGGGTCCTGGACTTTCTGACGGGCTGCCCCCGGGTGGTGAGGGTAGGAAACAACATCTCCACCCCGCTGATCCTCCACACAGGAGCCCCAGGAGGGTGGGTTCTCAGCCCTCTCCTGTACTCCCTGTTCAGCCATGACTGCGTGGCTATGCATGCCTCCAACTCAATCATCAAGTTTGCAGACGACACTAAAGTGGTAGGCTTTATTACGAACAATGACAAGACGGCCTAGAGGGAGGAGATCAGGGCCCTCGGAGAGTGGTGTCAGGAAAATAACCTCTCACTCAAAGTCAACAAAACATAGGAGATGATCGTGGACTTCAGGAAACAGCAGATGGAGCAGCCCCCTATCCACATTGACGGGACAGTAGTGGAGAAGGTGGAACGTTTTAAATTCCTCAGCATACACATCACAGACAAACTGAAATGGTCCAACCACACACACAGCATGGTGAAGAAGGTGCAACAGCTCCTCTTCAACCTCAGGAGGCTGAAGAAATTTGTCTTGTCACCTAAAACACTCACAAACGTTTACAGATGCACAATCGAGAGCATCCTGTCGGGCTGTATCACTGGCTGGTACGGCAACCGTAAGGTTCTCCAGAGGGTAGTGAGGTCCGCACAACGCATCACCTGGGGTGAACTACCTGCCCTCCAGGACACCTACAGCAACCGATGTCACCGGAAGGCCAAAAAGATCATCAAGGACAACAACCACCCGAGCCATTGCCTGTTCACCCCGCTACCATCCAGAAGGCCAGATCAGTACAGTTGCATCAAAGCTGGGACCGAGAGTCTGAAAAACAGCTTCTATCTCAAGGCCATCAGACTGTTGAAAAGCCATCACTAACATAGAGTGGCTGCTGCCAACATACAGACTTAAATCTCTAGCCACTTTAATACATGTAAAAAAATGTATTTAATACATGTATCACTAGTCACTTTAAATAACGCTACTTTAATAATGTCTATATATCCTACATTACTCATCTCATATGTATTTACTGTATTCTATACCATCTACTGCATCTTGCCTACGCTGCACGGCCATCACTCATCCATAAATGTAAATGTAGATTAACATCTGCTAACCATGTGTATGTGACCAATAAAATCTGATTTGATTTGGGATACATGGACTGAGGTAATGCATACTGAGGTAGTTGATACATGGACTGAGGTAGTGGATATGTGGACTGAAGTAGTAGATACATGCACTGAGGTTTACTTCCGGCGCCGACAGAGATGGCCGCCTCGCTTCGCGTTCCTAGGAAACTATGCAGTCTTTTGTTTTTTTACGTGTTATTTCTTACATTAGTACCCCAGGTCATCTTAGGTTTCATTACATACAGTCGAGAAGAACTACTGAATATAAGATCAGCGTCAACTCACCATCAGTACGACCAAGAATATGTTTATCGCGACGCGGATCCTGTGTTCTGCCTTACAAACAGGACAACGGAGCGGATCCCATGCAGCGACCCAAAAAAACGACTCCGAAAAAGAGGGAAACGAGGCGGTCTTCTGGTCAGACTCCGGAGACGGGCACACTGTGCACCACTCCCTAGCATTCTTCTTGCCAATGTCCAGTCTCTTGACAACAAGGTTGATGAAATCCAAGCAAGGGTAGCATTCCAGAGGGACATCAGAGACTGTAATATTCTTTGCTTCACGGAAACGTGGCTCACTGGAGAGACGCTATCCGAGGCGGTGCAGCCAACGGGTTTCTCCACGCATCGCGCAGACAGAAACAAACATCTTTCTGGTAAGAAGAGGGGCGGGGGCGTATGCCTTATGGCTAACGTGACATGGTGTGATGAAAGAAACATACAGGAACTCAAATCCTTCTGTTCACCTGATTTAGAATTCCTCACAATCAAATGTAGACCGCATTATCTACCAAGAGAATTCGCTTCGATTATAATCACAGCCGTATATATTCCCCCCCAAGCAGACACATCGATAGCTCTGAATTAACTTTATTTGACTCTTTGCAAACTGGAAACCATTTATCCGGAGGCTGCATTCATTGTAGCTGGGGATTTTAACAAAGATAATCTGAAAACAAGACTCCCTAAATTTTATCAGCATATCGATTGCGCAACCAGGGGTGGAAAGACCTTGGATCATTGTTATTCTAACTTCCGCGACGCATATAAGGCCCTGCCCCGCCCCCCTTTCGGAAAAGCTGACCACGACTCCATTTTGTTGATCCCTGCCTACAGACAGAAACTAAAACAAGAGGCTCCCACACTGAGGTCTGTCCAACGCTGGTCCGACCAAGCTGACTCCACACTCCAAGACTGCTTCCATCACGTGGACTGGGACATGTTTCGTATTGCGTCAGACAACAACATTGACGAATACGCGGATTCGGTGTGCGAGTTCATTAGAACGTGCGTTGAAGATGTCGTTCCCATAGCAACGATTAAAACATTCCCTAACCAGAAACCGTGGATTGATGGCAGCATTCGCGTGAAACTGAAAGCGCAAACCACTGCTTTTAATCAGGGCAAGGTGTCTGGTAACATGACCGAATACAAACAGTGCAGCTATTCCCTCCGCAAGGCTATCAAACAAGCTAAGCGTCAGTACAGAGACAAAGTAGAATCTCAATTCAACGGCTCAGACACAAGAGGCATGTGGCAGGGTCTACAGTCAATCACAGACTACAAGAAGAAATCCAGCCCAGTCACGGACCAGGATGTCCTGCTCCCAGGCAGACTAAATAACTTTTTTTGCCCGCTTTGAGGACAATACAGTGCCACTGACACGGCCTGCAACGAAAACATGCGGTCTCTCCTTCACTGCAGCCGAGGTGAGTAAGACATTTAAAAGTGTTAACCCGCGCAAGGCTGCAGGCCCAGACCGCATCCCCAGCCGCGCCCTCAGAGCATTCGCAGACCAGCTGGCCGGTGTGTTTACGGACATATTCAATCAATCCCTATACCAGTCTGCTGTTCCCACATGCTTCAAGAGGGCCACCATTGTTCCTGTTCCCAAGAAAGCTAAGGTAACTGAGCTAAACGACTACCGCCCCGTAGCACTCACTTCCGTCATCATGAAGTGCTTTGAGAGACTAGTCAAGGACCATATCACCTCCACCCTACCTGACACCCTAGACCCACTCCAATTTTCTTACCGCCCAAATAGGTCCACAGACGATGCAATCTCAACCACACTGCACACTGCCCTAACCCATCTGGACAAGAGGAATACCTATGTGAGAATGCTGTTCATCGACTACAGCTCGGCATTCAACACCATAGTACCCTCCAAGCTCGTCATCAAGCTCGAGACCCTGGGTCTCGACCCCGCCCTGTGCAACTGGACTTCCTGACGGGCCGCCCCCAGGTGGTGAGGGTAGGCAACAACATCTCCCCCCCGCTGATCCTCAACACTGGGGCCCCACAAGGGTGCGTTCTGAGCCCTCTCCTGTACCCCCTGTTCACCCAACTCAATCATCAAGTTTGCGGACGACACAACAGTGGTAGGCTTGATTACCATCAACGACGAGACGGCCTACAGGGAGGAGGTGAGGGCCCTCGGAGTGTGGTGTCAGGAAAATAACCTCACACTCAACGTCAACAAAACTAAGGAGATGATTGTGGACTTCAGGAAACAGCAGAGGGAACACCCCCCTATCCACATTGATGGAACAGTAGTGGAGAGGGTAGCAAGTTTTAAGTTCCTCGGCATACACATCACAGACAAACTGAATTGGTCCACTCACACAGACAACATTGTGAAGAAGGCGCAGCAGCGCCTCTTCAACCTCAGGAGGCTGAAGAAATTTGGCTTGTCACCAAAAGCACTCACAAACTTCTACAGATGCACAATCGAGAGCATCCTGTCGGGCTGTATCACCGCCTGGTACGGCAACTGCTCCGCCCTCAACCGTAAGGCTCTCCAGAGGGTAGTGAGGTCTGCACAACGCATCACTGTGGGCAAACTACCTGCCCTCCAGGACACCTACACCACCCGATGTCACAGGAAGGCCATAAAGATCATCAAGGACATCAACAACCCGAGTCACTGCCTGTTCACCCCGCTATCATCCAGAATGCGAGGTCAGTACAGGTGCATCAAAGCTGGGACCGAAAGACTGAAAAACAGCTTCTATCTCAAGGCCATCAGACTGTTAAACAGCCACCACTAACATTGAGTGGCTGCTGCCAACACACTGACACTGACTCAACTCCAGCCACTTTAATAATGGGAATTGATGGGAAATGATGTAAATATATCACTAGCCACTTTAAACAATGCTACCTTATGTAATGTTACTTACCCTACATTATTAATCTCATATGCATACGTATATACTGTACTCTATATCATCGACTGTATTCTTATGTAATACATGTATCACTAGCCACTTTAACTATGCCACTTTGTTTACATACTCATCTCATATGTATATACTGTACTCGATACCATCTACTGTATCTTGCCTATGCTGCTCTGTACCATCACTCATTCATATATCCTTATGTACATATTCTTTATCCCCTTCCACTGTGTATAAGAGAGTAGTTTTGGAATTGTTAGTTAGATTACTTGTTATTACTGCATTGTCGGAATTAGAAACAAGCATTTTGCTACACTCGTATTAACATCTGCTAACCATGTGTATGTGACAAATAAAATTTGATTTGATTTGATTTGATTTGAGGTAGTGGAAACATGAACTGAGGTAGTGGATACGTGGACTGAGGTAGTGAATACATGGACTGAAGTAGTGAATACATGGACTGAGGTAATGGATACGTGGACTGAGGTAGTGAATACATGGACTGAAGTAGTGGATACGTGGACTGAGGTAGTGAATACATTGACTGAAGTAGTGAATACATGGACTGAGGTAGTGGCCGCCCCCAGATGGTAAGGTTAAGTAACAACACATCCGCCACGCTGATCCTCAACACAGGTGCCACTCAGGGGTGCGTGCTCAGTCCCCTCCTATACTCCCTGTTCACTCATGACTGCATGGCCAGGCATGACTCCAACACCATCATTAACCCTTGTGTAGTCTTAACATTCTGTATGATCCCTTTGTCCTTAGGGTCAAAAATGACCCGCATTCACTAAACTCCTAAAATAAAGCAGCCTAATTTAATTTTAAACCACAAATCTATTTTGCATGAAGACAAAACCTGTCATTAATCACAAACTTTGGGAATATCTGGGTTTTCCTTCTTCACATTGCAGAAAGACTGCTTTTAATCAGTGGACACCACTCGTTTTTATTACAACACACCTGTAACATAACTGTTTTCTTTACTAAAGTAGAGGTTTATTATTATTGTTAAAGGTACTGCATAGGTGTAAACATAATTTAGCAAGAGATAGTACTTGTATAGCCTAAGAAAGTAGCAGAAATGTGCAGAAAGTAGTTTTGAATGCATTTTATTGAAGGGAAACAGTAACAGTCTTGAACTTTTGTGGCAACATAGTGATATATTCCTATATTCTGTACAATGAGGAATTCAACTACAAAATACTAGTCTTCTCCCATTTATTGAACCTTTGCCCCCACCCACAAGATCTTAAAGATCTGCCCCTTTTTTTAAATTTCGCTTAGAACGACATACCCAAATCTAACTGCCTGTAGCTCAGGAAGCTCAGTAAGGATATGCATATTATTGGTACCATTTGAAATAAAACACTTTAAAGTTTGTGGAAATGTGAAAGGAACGTAGGAGAATATAACACATATATAACACATTTTTTTGTACCATCATTTTTCAAATTCAAGAGAAAGGCCATAATGCATTATTCCAGCCCAGGTGCAATTTAGATTTTGTCCATCAGATGGCAGCAGTGTATTTTTTAAATTTATTTGTATTTTTATTTATTTCACCTTTATTTAACCAGGTAGGCTAGTTGAGAACAAGTTCTCATTTACAACTGCGACCTGGCCAAGATAAAGCATAGCAGTGTGAACAGACAACAACACAGAGATAAACATGGAGTAAACAATAAACAAGTCAATAACACAGTAGAAAAAAGAAAAAAGAGTCTATATACATTGTGTGCAAAAGCCATAAGGAGATAGGCGAATAATTACAATTTAGCAGATTAACACTGGAGTGATAAATGATCAAATGGTCATGTACAGGTAGAGATACTGGTGTGCAAAAGAGCAGAAAAGTAAATAAATAAAAACAGCATGGGGATGAGGTAGGTAAATTGGGTGGGCTATTTACCGACGGACTATGTACAGCTGCAGCGATCGGTTCCTCAGATAGCAAATGTTTAAAGTTGGTGAGGGAGACAAAAGTCTGAACATAAATCAATCAACTCTAATTAGCACAAGTAGGACAGTATGTAAGCGTATGTGCATGGACTTTGCAGATGTATTTATCACATGTGCAGCACATAGTATTGTTTTACAGTCCTTCTTTGGGAGGCAGAATTAGCATCTCCTCCTCTTGCCTGCCCCAGCTCTAGGACACATCAATGATGTCATTGAAGATGACCAGGGGCCAGCAGGCAGTCATCCTCCTGAAGCTGTAAGTTCCAATCACCTTATCCAGGTTGTTCACGCCTCCTTTGTTGTGGTTGTAGTCCAGGATGGCTGGCTGGCTTCCTGTCCTTACGATCACTGATCTCAGCCGTTTTGTGCAGTGTGCTAATGATGACCACATTCTTGTTCCTCTTTGGGAGGTAAGAAACTAGAATGGTGGTTGGGTGAAGGCAAACTTTGATGAGAAGGCCTTGTTGCGAGGAGTGCAGGGGGGAGCTCAGGCTTGTTGTTTCTAACTGTGACAACCATGGTGATCTTCCTCTTCAGAAGCTGCTGGCTGAGTTCATAAGAGGTGAAGAAATTGTCACACGTGACGTTGTGCCCCCTCAGTCCATCTGTTACATCAAGCACAAGCCGCATCCACTTGTTCTTCTCCGGGCCTCCACTGGTCGGCTTCTCTGTGTAGACTTGCATCTTCCAAGCGTAGCTGGATTGTGTGTCACAGGCCACCTACATCTTGATTCCATACTTTCCTGGCCTGCTGGGATTATACTGCCGGAAAGGACAGCGACCTTTTGACCAAAGAGATTGCTATCAGTAATTAGTATCAGTGTCACAGGAAACAATCACATAAATCAATGATATTACAGCAATACATATACAAATTAACAGTGAAAATCACTTACATTACAGATATGAAATAAACATTTACCTCTGAATGGAACCAGTTGCTCATCCACTGTTAGTTCAGGCCCAGGGTTGCAGAGGTATTGCAGATGCTTCACCCACTTCTCCCAGACCTCTCTTATGGCCGCCAGTTTGTCTCTCACATGTCTTGCAGGTCTTGACTCACGGTTGTCAAATCGTAGCATTCTTGAGAAAGTGTGAAAGACTTTCAGTGGCATAGTGGCACGGATATTCGACCTTCCAATCTCTGTGTCCAAGAGACTACATGTAGCCTCGCCTCGGGACCTATACACACCCACTAAGATTAGCAGCCCTATGTAGGCACGCAGGTCAATCTCATCCATCCTTTTCCAGTTGTCTCCATATTTACGGAAACCCTCCATATTTGTCATCTCCAGGATGATTTTTTCAATGGCTGGTGTGATGAACATGTAGAATGTTGAGGCGATGTCCTGGGCATGAGCAACTGCATGTCTTGTGGGCCCTGGGGTCATTACCTTTTGTGCTGCCATCCTGTCCTGGTTGTCATACAGTGACAAGGAACATGTTATTTTGATGTTCTTTGACAAAAATGTCTCTCTTTCAGCTTGGGGGATTTCTATTTCATCTGAAGATGATGCATTGTGCTATGTGTTGTATTCTTCCCCATCTTCTTCTTCAGATTCTTCCTTCTCTTCTAAATCATTGTTCTCTTGTTCCTCCTGGACATCTGAAAAAAATCTGATCTAGGACCTGAAACGTTGCACTCACGGCTTCAGCAAAGAGAGAACTGGGGGGACTGTCATCTGAAGCACCTATATAGCCTCTAACTGCATTCCCCATTAGTAAACAATGCTTTCAAGAACTCTTTATTTTGGATGAAATGTTGTTTATTTTGTCTGAAATGTTGTTTATTTTGTCTGAAATGTTGTTTATTTTGTCTGAAATGTTGTTTATTTTGGATGAAATGTTGTTTATTTTGTCTGAAATTTTGTTTATTTTGTCTGAAATGTTGTTTATTTTGGATGAAATGTTGTTTATTTTGTCTGAAATGTTGTTTATTTTGTCTGAAATGTTGTTTATTTTGTCTGAAATTTGTTTTTTTGTCTGAAATGTTTTTGTTTTTTTTCTGAAATGTTGTTCATTTTGTCTGTGAACTTGAGTCATGTGAGATGCTGCACATGCACAATAAAGTTTTAGTTTTTTAGTCCATTTCTCATTGTCTTAGTGTCTTTGTGGTTTTTGTGATGTGTAAATTACTTCATAACTGCTGGGTCAAAAATGACCCTAAGACAATCTTTGTACCCTGGTGGTGTACAGCTTTCATGGAAATATGAAGAAAGGCGATGTTTCACTTTTTCTAATGTTGAGGTCACTGTAGGAAAAGTCATCAAATTACACGTTGAAAAAATATCATTTAGGGGGTTTTCTCTGCTGTTAAACATAGGGGCAGGTCATTTTTGACTGTTAAGACAACACAGGGGTTAAGTTTGCTGAGGACAACAATGGTAGGCCTGATCACCGGCAACGATGAGACAGCCTATAGGGAGGCCGTGTGGTGCCAGGACAACAACCTCTCCCTCAACAGAATCAAGACAAAGGTGATGATTGTGGACTACAGGAAAAGGAGAATGGAGCACACACCCATTCTCATTGATGGGGCTGTAGTGGAGCAGTTTGAGAGCTTCAAGTTCCTTGGTGTCCACATCACCAACAAACTATCATGGTCCAAGCACACCAAGACAGTTGTTGGCATGGGTGTTCCCCTCAGGAGACTGAAAAGATTTGGCATGGGCCCTCAGATCCTCAAAAAGTTCTACAGCTGCACCATCGAGAGCACCCTGACTGGTTGCATCTCTGCCTGGTATGGCAACTGCTCGGCCTCCGACCGCAAGGCACTACAGAGTGTAGTGCGTACGGCCCAGTACATCACTGGGGCCTAACTTCCTGCCATCCAGGACCTCTATAGCAGGCGGTGTCAGAGGAAGGCCCTAAAAATTGCCACCCTAGTCATAGACTGTCTCCCCCCTCTTTTACTGATATTCTCTGTTTATTATTTATGCATAGTCACTTTAACTCTACCTACTTGTACATATTACCTCAATTACCTCGACTAACCCATGCCCCCACACGTTGACAAGCATTTCACTGTACAGTACGCTCTACACCTGTTGTATTAGGCGCATGTGACAAATACATTTGATTCGATTTGATTTTGATACATGTACTGAGGTAGTGGATACATGGACTGAGGTAGTGGATACGCGGACTGAGGTAGTGGATACATGGACTGAGGTAGTGGATACGTGGACTGAGGTAGTGGATACGTGGACTGAGGTAGTGGATACATGGACTGAGGTAGTGGATACGTGGACTGAGGTAGTGGATACGCGGACTGAGGTAGTGGATACGTGGACTGAGGTAGTGGATACGCACACAGAGGTAGTGGATATGCGGACTGAGGTAGTGGATACGCAGACTGAGGAGGTGAATACAAGGACTGAGGTAGTGGATACACGGAATGAGGTAGTGGATACGCGTACTGCGGTAGTCAATACATGGACTGAGGTAGTGGATACGTAGACTGAGGTAGTGGATACTGAGGTAGTGAATACATGGACTGAGGTGGTGAATACATGGACTGAGGTAGTGGATACACAGACTGAGGTAGTGGATATGCAAACTGAGGTAGTGGATACGTAGACTGAATTAGTGGATACGTGGACTGAGGTAGTGAATACATGGACTGTGGTGGTTACAGTATATAATTGCTTGTAATAAGATATAAATGTCATCTATAGAAGAGCCTGAAGCCCAGATCACCCATATCAATAACTGTGACTGCCTGGGAGAGAAATACTACATTTTAGACATTTTTGTAGGGGTTGATACATTTTTCATTAGGGCAAATCAATTTTGAAATTTTAAAGTGGAAATTACAAACTTTAGAAGCCTGTTTAAACCTTAAATACACTACAAGTTTGCATTTCCTGCCGAGCAGGAAAATTCTCTTCGAAAATTAAGACATCTGCATGTAGAACAGAATGGTGCTCCCACTCAATGCTATGATATGTTCTGTGAACCATATAGTTAACAATGCACACTGATTTCTCTTTAGGATGGTTGTTGCTTTCTTGGCCCTTGTGTCAAAGCTGAGTGTTCCAGCCTCTCGCGCAGTGAAAATCTTTAGAGAGCTTCAGTTTATGGAGGTACATGTATGTGTGGCTCAAGGACGGAGACATGAATGAGAAAGACAAATAAAAAATGAGTTTAGATGGAACATACAAGTGACGTGTGGCCAGTAAGGAGTGTGTGGGAGAGCAGTGTGGTATCCTGACCTGCATTTGTGTGTGTCTGTGCATGTGATTGTATGCTCGCATATGTGTGTGTGTGTGTGTGCGTGTGCGTGTGCGTGTGTGCGTGTGCGTGTGCGTGTGTGTGTGTGTATTTGAGAGAGTTTGTGCATGCTCTGTCGATGTGAACTGTGCTTGAATTTCAAATTTAAAAGGAGCCTCCATCTGTTGCCCTAATGTTATGTGATGGGTGGAAGTTAAAAGCAAGTGCCTCTCCCATTTCTTCTCACAGCAGCAGTAATGGCTGGGAAATATGCGAGAGGAGATTGCATTGAAGTGTGGCTCTCAGTGTTTCCTGCCTAGCTTGAAGGACTGAGCAGGGTGGAAATGAGACCAAGCTAGCCTGAAGCACCCTGAGTTGTCGAGATAGAGAGAGAGAGAGAGAGAGAGAGAGAGAGATACAAGTTTCTGTGAAACTCAAGCACTGGAGGGGTCTGGAGGAAGAAAGTGTTGCAGATAACAGGGAAGTGGAGAATAAGAGTGGAATAACAACAAACTATCAGAAGTCAGAGTGAATAGACTGGGTGGCTGATTTCTCTCTATGTGTTTTTCTCAGGAGAGGGAACCGTGACAGTTTTGTGACATTCAGATGTAGGATCTTAATTTAAGCCTATTTGCTACAGCAGGAAATTAATCCTGCCTCAACAGGAAATGTGAATTATTATGTGGAATTTAAATAATGGACATTTTTGTAAGGGTTGATACATTTATTATAAGGGACTCTCAAGTCCGTAATTGTAAGAGGAAATAATAAACTTCAGACGCCTTTTTACATTTCCTGCAACAGGGTGATCAAATTATATCTGTATAAACTGAAATCCTTGAGGGCCTGTATAATAAATATAAAGACATAAGACATAATTGCTGCCTATCTCTGTAGCATTGTAACATATACAGTGCATTCGGAAAGAATTTAGAACACCTGACCATTTTATTATGTTACAGCTTTATTCCAAAATGGATTACATAGTTTTTCCCCCTCATCCATCTACACACAATACCCTATAATGACATCACAATACCCCATAACGACATCACAATACCCCATAACGACATCACAACACCCCATAACGACATCACAACACCCCATAACGACATCACAATACCCCATAACGACATCACAATAGCCCATAACACATCACAATACCCCATAACGACATCACAACACCCCATAACGACATCACAATACCCCATAACGACATCACAACACCCCATAACGACATCACAATACCCCATAACGACATCACAATACCCCATAACGACATCACAATAGCCCATAATGACATCACAATACCCCATAACGACATCACAACACCCCATAACGACATCACAATACCCCATAACGACTTCACAACACCCCATAACGACATCACAATACCCCATAACGACATCACAACACCCCATAACGACATCACAATACCCCATAACGACATCACAATACCCGATAATGACAAAGCAAAAACAGGTTTTACATTTTTTTTTCATTAAAAAATATTACATTTACATAACTATTCAGAACCTTTACTCAGTACTTTGTTGAAGCAGTGATTACAGACTCAAGTGTTCTTGGGTATAACGCTACAAGCTTCACACACCTGTATTTGTGGAGCCTGTCCAATTATTCTCTCAGGTTGGTTGTGAGGTGTCGCTGCACAGCTATTTTCAGGTCTCTCCAGAGATGTTCTATTTGGCTCTGGCTGGGCCACTCAAGGACATTCAGGGACATCACCGGGGGCAAACTACCTGCCCTCCAGGACACCTACACCACCCGATGTCACAGGATGGCCATAAAGATCATCAAGGACATCAACCACCCGAGCCACTGCCTGTTCACCCCGCTATCATCCAGAAGGCGAGGTCAGTACAGGTGCATCAAAGCTGGGACCGAGAGACTGAAAAACAGCTTCTATCTCAAGGCCATCAGACTGTTAAACAGCCACCACTAACATTGAGTGGCTGCTGCCAACACACTGACACTGACTCAACTCCAGCCACTTTAATAATGGGAATTGATGGGAAATGATGTAAATATATCACTAGCCACTTTAAACAATGCTACCTTATATAATGTTACTTACCCTACATTATTCATCTCATATGCATACGTATATACTGTACTCTATATCATCGACTGTATCCTTATGTAATACATGTATCACTAGCCACTTTAACTATGCCACTTTGTTTACATACTCATCTCATACTGTACTCGATACCATCTACTGTATCTTGCCTATGCTGCTCTGTACCATCACTCATTCATATATCCTTATGTACATATTCTTTATCCCCTTACACTGTGTACAAGACAGTAGTTTTGGAATTGTTAGTTAGATTACTTGTTGGTTATTACTGCATTGTCGGAACTAGAAGCACAAGCATTTCGCTACACTCGCATTAACATCTGCTAACCATGTGTATGTGACAAATAAAATTTGATTTGATTTGATTTGATTTGTCCCGAAGCCACTCCTGCGTTGTCTTGGCTGTGTGCTTAGGGTTGTTGTCCTGTTGAAAGGTGAACCTTCGCCCCAGTCTGAGGTCCTGGGCGCTCTGGAGCAGGTTTTCATCAAGGATCTCTCTGTACTTTGTTTCGTTCATCTTTCCCTCGATCCTGACTAGTCTCCGAGTCCCTGCCACAAAAAAACATCCCCACAGTATGATGCTGCCACCACCATGCTTCACCGTAGGGATGGTGCCAGGTTTCCTCCAGACGTGACGCTTGGCATTCAGGCAAAATAGATCCATCTTGGTTTCTTTAGATGCCTTTTGGCAAACTCCCAGCAGGCTGTCGTGTGTCTTTTACTGAGGAGTGGCTTCTGTCTGGCCACTCTACCATAAAGGCCTGATTGGTGGAGTGCTGCAGAGATGATTGTCCTTCTGGAAGTTTCACCCATTTCCACAGAGGAACTCTGAAGCTCTGTCAGGGTGACCATCGGGATCTTGGACACCTCGCAGACCAAGGCCCTTCCCCCCTGATTGCTCAGTTTGGCCGGGAGGATAGCTCTAGGAAGAGTCTTGGTGGTTCCAAACTTCTTCCATCTAAGAATTATGGAGGCCACTGGGTTCTTGGGGACCTTCGATGCTGCATAATGTTTTTGGTACCCTTCCCCAGATCTGTGCCAAGACACAATCGTGTCTCTGAGCTCTACGGCCAATTCCTTCGACCCCATTGCTCAATTTTTGCTCTGACATGCACTGCCAACTGTGGGAACTTATATAGACAGGTGTGTGCCTTTCCAAATCAGGTCCAATCAATTGAATTTACCACTGCTGGATTCTAATCAAGCTGTAGAAACATCTCAAGGATGATCAATGGAAACAGGATGAGCTCAATTTAGAGTCTCATAGCTAAAGGTCTAAATACCCATGTAAAGAAGGTATTTCTGTTGTTTTTTTATACATTTGAAAACATTTGAAAATCTTATTTTTACTTTGTAATTATGGGGTATTGTGTGTGGATTGATGAGGATTTGTATTTATTTAATACGTTTTAGAATAAGGCTGTAATGTTAGAAAATATGGAAAAAGTCAAGGAGTCTTAATACTTTCCATATGCACTGTATATGTTCTGTAACATTCTAAATCATTTGCATCTATATGGACTGACCCATACGCTGCAATAGACTGGTAAGAAGTACAGTACTCAGGGACACTCATCATATCTGGCATAATTTCAGTAAACCGTTAGCATTTCCAAGAAGCACATTAGTCCACAGTAGAGCACTTCCTCCTACTGAATGACTCATGTAGGCTTATGGCATCAGTCAGACAAGCACTCGATGTACACTCCAGTGTGTGGTATTGCTTTTATCTTAATGCTTTAGTCCAAGGTCTTACAGACTCAACCAAATGACAAACCACTTCGGCTACTTTTACTTACTAGGGGTTTGGAACCTGTTATTTTTTGTATTTAATTCCGAGGGGAGTAAAACATAAAAACACTCCCTTCTCCTTAAAATCTTTTATCATCACTTTATTTTTTATTCTACCTTTGTTATTCATTTGACCTTTTATGTGTCGTTAGCTGTGTTGGCAGACTTCCAAATGTAAAGTTGTCTGTGCTGTCTAACGTGGAGGGAAGTGAAGTATGCTTTAGATTAGAGACCACAAATTGGCAGAACCAGATGGACTCACTAAGTGTGCAAACATAGTCGCTACATCGAATCAAAGTCCTTTTTCATTAGATGAAAGAATAATCAACTTTGACATTTTCACAAAAGTATATCTCCACCCAGAGATGGGCAGTATTTCAACGCATTTTGAATCAAGATGTAAAATAAATAAGCCTTATTTATTAAGAAAAATCTCTCATTAGCTTTCAGTCAGAAAAGTCAACTTCCTCTGCTTAGCCATGCACTTCCTGTGGACGGACTTGGACCAGGAGTCTATCTCTTCCCGTGTTGAGGGTGGTGAACTGGTGGCTGAAGAAGAAAGATTTTGAAATCTGAAATCTGTGCGGATGTTTGATTTACAGTATTTATGGCAAATTAAGCAGCCCATTTATTTTATTTTATTTATTTATTTCACCTTTATTTAACCAGGTAGGCAAGTTGAGAACAAGTTCTCATTTACAATTGCGACCTGGCCAAGATAAAGCAAAGCAGTTTGACACAATACTTAGTATTGTGTATTCAACATATACTAGCGCATCACTTGTAGACTAGCACAGTAAAGCACAGCGACACAGATGAAAGGAGAAACTAGTGATCAAACCTGATCTAGGCTACTTTCTATCTTTGGTAGAGCGGCGCGGCTTGCCTTGCTCCCTCCTACAGTCAAACAAAGGGTGAGATTTCGAGATTTTTTTGATTGAAGTATGTCACGACTTCCGCCGAAGTCGGTCCCTCTCCTTGTTTTGGCGGTGTTTGGAGGTCGGCGTTGCTGGCCTTCTAGCCATCGCCAATCCACCTTTCATTTCCCATTTGTTTTGTCTTGTCTTCAAACACACCTGGTTCCAATTACATAATTACATGTTGTGTATTTAGCCCTCTGTTTCCCCCATGTCCTTGTCCGGAATGGTTTATTGTAAGTGCTTGTGTACGTTATGTCTGGTGTGCGACGGGATTTTGTCCCATTGTATATTTTGTTTTTGTTCACTGTGATTTTTATTACTAACTGCGCCATTGTAACACAGTCTTTGATCTCCTGCGCCTGACTTTTCTGCCGCCAGTACGCCCACCTTACAGAATTCCGGACCAAACTTATGGAGTCTGCAGGAGCAGGTACCCCGGATATAGGGGTGGAGGAGCGCGTCCGGGAGCACGCAGCAATGCTCCACCATCTTGGCACCGCCATGGGCTGCGTTGTCCAGACAATGGACCACTGGGAGAGACAGGGAGTTCTCCCAGCGCCTCCACCAGCACAACCGGGGTCTCAACTACACGCCCCTCCTTCTCCTGTTCCCAGTGGGATTCGTCTCTCCCTTCCCCAGGAATATGATGGGAGCACTTACAACCTGGTGCGTATCCGGGAGGGAGACGAGTGGAAGATGGCTTTCAGTACCACCTCAGGGCACTATGAGTACCTTGTCATGCCGTACGGGTTGATGAATGCGCCATCAGTCTTCCAAGCCTTTGTAGACAAGATTTTCAGGGACCTGCATGGGCAGGGTGTAGTGGTGTATATTGATGACAATCTGATATACTCCGCTTCACACGCTGAGCATGTGTCCCTGGTGCGCAGGGTGCTTGGTCGCCTGTTGGAGCATGACCTGTACGTCAAGGCTGAGAAATGCATGTTCTTCCAGCAGTCCGTCTCCTTCCAAGGTTATCACATTTCCACCTCAGGGGTGGAGATGGAGAGCGACCGCATTTCAGCCATGGCCTTCTCCCACCAAGGTAAAGGAGGTGCAGCGGTTCTTAGGGTTTGCCAACTACTACCGGGTTTTGGTCAGGTAGCGGCTCCCATTACCTCACTGCTGAAGGGGGGCCTGGTGTGTTTGCAGTGGTCAGCTGAGGCGGACAGGGCTTTTAGTCACCTGAGGGCTCTGTCTACCTCGGCACCTGTGCTGGCCCATTCGGAACCCTCTTTGGCGTTCATAGTGGATGTGGACGTGTCCGAGGCTGGGATAGGAGCTGTGCTCTCTCAGCGCTCGGGTACGCCTCCGAAGTTCCGCCTCTGTGCCTTCTTCTCGAAGAAGCTCAGCCCGGAGGAGCGAAACTATGACGTGGGGGAGCTGTTGGCTGTCGTCAAGGCCTTGAAGGCGTGGAGACATTGGCTTGAGGGGGCTAAACACTCTTTTCTCATCTGGACTCACCACCGCAATCTGGAGTACATCCGTGCAGCGAGGAGACTGACACCCTCGCCAGGCAAGCTGGGCCATGTTTTTCACCCGTTTTGTGTTCACCCTTTCCTACAGACCAGGCTCCCAGAGCGTGAAGGCAGATGCATTGTCCCGGCTGTATGACACAGAGGAGCGGCCCATGGATCCCACTCCCATACTCACCGCCTCCAGCCTGGTGGCGCCAGTAGTGTGGGAGCTGGACACGGACATTGAGCAGGCGTTACGTGCAGAGTCCGCTCCCGTCCAGTGTCCCGCTGGGAATCTGTACGTCCCGCCTGCTGTTCCTGACCGGTTGATCTATTGGGCCCACACGTCACCATCCTCTAGTCATCCTGGGATCGGTCGGACAGTGCGCTGTTTGAGCGGGAGGTACTGGTGGCCTACCTTGGCTAAGGATGTGAGGGTTTATGTTTCCTCCTGCTCGGTTTGCGCCCAGTGTAAGGCTCCTAGGCACCTGCCCAGAGGGAAGCTACACCCCTTACCCGTTACACAATGGCCTTGGTCGGACTTGTCGGTGGATTTTCTTACCGATCTTCAACCCTCACATGGTAACACCGCGTTCCTGATCGTTGTGGATCGGTTCTCTAAATCCTGTCATCTCCTCCCTCTGCCCGGTCTCCCTACGGCCCTACAGATTGCAGAGGCCTTGTTTACGCACGTCTTCCGGCACTACGGGGTGCCTGAGGATATGGTGTCTGATCAAGGTCCCCAGTTCACGTCTAGGGTCTGGAAGGCGTTCATGGGCAGGTGGAGAGAGTGAACCAGGATGTGGGCAGGTTTCTGCGGTCCTATTGCCTGGACTGGCCGGGGGAGTGGGCAGCGTTCGTGCCCTGGGCCGAGATGGCACAGAACTCGCTTCGACACTCCTCCACTAACCTCTCTCCCTTCCAGTGCGTACTGGTACCGGTACCAGCCGGTTCTGGCGCCTTGGCATCAGAGTCAAACCGAGGTTCCTGCGGTGGAAGACTGGTTCAGGTGTGCAGAGGAGACATGGGAAGCTGTCTGTGTTCACCTTCAGCGGGCCATGTTGCGCCAAAATCAGAACGCAGATCGCCACCGCAGTGAGGCCCCGGTGTTCGCACCCGGGGACCGGTTCTGGCTCTCGACCCGAAACTGGGTTCAGGGTTGTATTGTCTGTGAGTATATATTGTCTGTGAGTATAACATAACTGATATTGCAGGCGAAAACCTGAGGAAAATCAAACCAGTAAGTGCTATTTTTCCTGAAAGCTCTCTGTTCCATTGCCTGCCTTTGCTCCATTTAAAGGGATATCAACCAGATTCCTTTTCCTATGGCTTTGCCATGGTGTGAACAGTCTTTAGACATAGTTTCAAGCTTTTATTTTGAAAAACGAGCTAGAAAGATCACATCGCGTCAGTGGATGGCTGGGTGCCAGCAGAGTTTTGCATGCGCAACAGCTTGGAGCAGACATTTCTCTCTCTCTCCTATTGAAGAAGCTACAGTCCCGGTTGATATATTATCGATTATTATTGTAAAAACAACCTGAGGATTGATTATAAAAAAGTTTGACATGTTTCTACGAACTTTAGGGATACTATTTAGAATTTTCGTCTGCGATGTCGTGACGGCTCGAGCCTGTGAATTTCTGAACATAACGCGGCAACCAAATGGAGGTATAAAATATTCTTTATGGAACAAAAGGAACATTTATTGTATAACTGGGAGTCTCGGGAGTGCAAATATCCGAAGATCATCAAAGGTAAGCAATTTAATTTATTGCTTTTCTGACTTTCGTGTCCAATCTACTTGGCTACTAGCTGTTTGTAATATTTTGTCTACTGAGAGAGATGTCCTTACATAAACGCTTGGTATGCTTTCCCCGAAAAGCTTTATTGAAATCTGACACACCAGGTGGATTACCAACAAGCTAAGCTGTGTTTCGCTATATTGCACTTGTGATTTCATGAAAATGAAATATTTTTAGTAATTTAATTTGAATTTGGCTCTCTGCAATTGAGCGGATGTTGACGAAAATGATCCCGCTAACGGGATGGGAGCATCAATAAGTTAACCCCTTGTTCCATGTGTCTCTCCTTGGGCTGGTGGTGGCTGGCCTGCTCCAGGAGTCTGAGGTGCCGGAGGTTCCTCCGGACCCCTCTGGACATCGTGGGGGCCCCGGCGTACTCCGTTCGCACCATACTGGATTTGAGGCGTCGGGCGATGGGCCTTCAGTATCTTGTGGAGTGGGAGGGGTACGGTCCGGAGGAGAGGTGCTGGGTTCCGGTCGAAGACGTGTTGCTGCAGGAGTTCCACCGTCTTCGTCCAGATCGCCCTGCGCCTTGCCCTCCGGGTCGTCCCCGAGGCCGGTGTCGGCGCGCGGCTCAGGGGTGGGTACTGTTACGACTTCCGCCGAAGTCGGTCCCTCTCCTTGTTCGGGTGACGTTCGGCGGTCGGCGTTGCCAGCCTTCTAGCCATCGCCGATCCACCTTTCATTTTCCATTTATTTTGCCTAGTTTTCCCACACACCTGGTTCCAATTCCATAATTACATGTTGTGTATTTAACCCTGTTTCCTCCATGTCCTTGTCCGGAATTGTTTATTTTAAGTGCTTGTGCACGTTATGTCTGGTGTGCGAAGGGGTTTTGTCCCATTGCATGTTTTGTTTTTGTTCACGGTGATTTTTATTATTAAACTGCGCCGTTGTAATACAGTCTTTATTTTCCTGCGCCTGACTTTTCTGCCACCAGCACTTCCACCTTACAAAGTAACGCAAAGTAATAACTACTAATATAATGTGTTACTTTCCACACAAAGTAATCTTGTTAAAACTTCTAATGGCTGGGTGCAGTATTGAGTAGCTTGGATGAATAAGGTTCCCAGAGTAAATTGCCTGCTACTCAGGCCCAGTTGCTAATATATGCATAGTATTATTATATTTGGATAGAAAACACTCTGACATTTATAAAACTGATTGAATGATGTCTGTGAGTATAACATAACTCATATGGCAGGCAAAAATCTGAGAAAAAATCCAACCAGGAAGTGGGAAATCTGAGGTTTGTAGTTTTTCAAGTCATTTCCTATCAAATATACAGTGTCTATGGGGTCATATTGCACTTCCTAAGGATTCCACTAGATGTCAACAGTCTTTAGAACCTTGTTTGAGGCGAGGGGGGAATGTGAAGGAGGGGGGAATGAGAGCTGATTGAGTCAGGGTTCTGGCAGAGTGCCATGAGCTGATCACGGGCGCTCACGTGATAGTTAGCTGCGTTCCATTGCATTTCTACAGACAAAGGAATTCTCCGGTTGAAACATTATTGAAGATAAAAACATCCTAAAGATTGATTCTATACTTTGTTTGACATGTTTCTACGAAATGTAATATGACTTTCGTCTGAGCATTTGCCTGGACTTGCCCGCGCCTCGTGAGTTTGGATTGTGTACTAAACGCGCAAACAAAAAGGAGGTATGGACATAAATGATGGACTTTATCGAACAAATCAAACATTTATTGTGGAACTGGGATTCCTGGGAGTGCATTCTGATGAAGATCATCAAAGGTATGCTTTTTCTGACTTCTGTTGACTCCACAACATGGCGGATATCTGTATGGCTTGTTTTGGTCTCTGAGCGCTGTACTTAGATTATTGCATGGTGTGCTTTTTCGGTAAAGCTTTTTTGAAATCGGTTCCATTAAGGAGAAGTTTATCTAAAGTTCCTTGCATAACATTTGTATTTTCATCAACATTTATGATGAGTATTTCTGTAAATTGATGTGGCTCTCTGCAAAATCACTGCATGTTTTGGAAGCAAAACAATACTGAACGTAACTCGCCAATGTAAACTGAGATTTTTGCATATGAACTTTATCGAACAAAACATACATGTATTGTGTAACATGAAGTCCTATGAGGGCCATCTGAAGATCATCAAAGGTTAGTTAATTTGATCTCTATTTCTGCTTTTTGTGACTCCTCTCTTTGGCTCGAAAATGGCTGTGTTTTTCTGTGACTAGGTGCAGACCTAACATAGTAGTTTGGTGTGCTTTCGTCGTAAAGCCTTTTTGAAATCAGACACTGTGGTGGGATTAACAACAAGTTTATCTTTAAAATACTTATATACTTATATATTTGAGGGATTTGTGTTGTTTTGAATTTCACTGGCTGTTGTCATATCGATCCCGTTAGCGGGATCTTTTTTATTTATTTTATTTTTCCGTTAGTTTACCAGGTAAGTTGACTGAGAACACGTTCTCATTTGCAGCAACGACCTGGGGAATAGTTACAGGGGAGAGGCCATATGAAGTTTAATTAAGTCAGGTGTCACTTTTGTTAAATATAAGAAGTAATATAAAACACGGATCTCTTCCCACCTCTTCTTCTTACCCATAAAGAAACAAAACACGTGGCGGTGGAGAGAGAAAAAAATCTAATTACAAAGAAAATTTGGCTCATCTGTGTGGTTCAGTGAGGAAGCAGATTGCATTTCAGTACTTCATTAATAAATGAGATTGGGAACATTGGCAGAATGATGGCTCCTTTGTCTGCTCAGGACATGGTCTACAGAACACTACAATACAATCCTGGCCATAACTACAGACCAATTACAGTGCAACTCTGGTATGTACATACCTGTTTCAATGAAGTTGTCCAGGATATGAGACAAAAGCATCCTGGAGCAGCAACGTCCACAGCTGTAAAGGGTTAAGGAATATGGCATCTATATATGCTGTGTACTATAGCTGATCACATATTGAGTTTGAGTGGTAGCATGAGAGATGGATGAAGAGAGAAGTGTAGAGAGAGTGAGAGAACGAGAAAGCAATCGAGGCGCTACCCAGGGGTCAAAGTCCAGTCCTCCACAAAATGGCAGAACACATGAAGGATGGTGTTTAATTACCAGGCAGAAAAATTGAGAAAAATAAGGAAAGAAACAAAAGAGGAGAGGCATCGGCCTGCTCAGAACAGACCTGATATCTCTCTCTCTCTTTCTTTTTCAATCATGTTTTCAATCAGCTCCTTTGAACTTTCGGGTTCTGAAGGAATATAGACAGAGCATTACATATTCAAAACATCTGTTAGTTTATTAAAATAATCCCTCAAGCCTCCCATCTTTTCCTCCACTTATTCAGTTAGTTTTCAAATGCACAAAAGGTCTTTAGGCATCTCTAATACAATGTTTTTTTCCCCAACATCTTAATACTTATTATTTAATATCGCAGTCTAAATTAACATGCCAGGTAGGTGGCATTCATATTTTTTGACAGAAAATATGTTCATTCAATGAATTGAATCACCGGCGGGACTGTTGGCTACTTAATAGACATTCATTCTCAGGCCCCACTTCATCCTCCCAGTCAGAATGTTTTCATCAGTGGTCTTGATCTATAATTGATAAGAATTCTCAAACATGACTCTGTAGAATAAGACAGGCATTGGATAAATGACTGAGGAGAGAACAGGGGAAAAGAATGGTGGTTAAGGAGGACTCAAAAAGCACAGCAAGGAAAGCAACATCCATCTCTGTACAACCCCTCCACTCACCTCTAGCTTTCCCAGAGGCAATCAGAACTAATGTGAACAGAGCTTCCTCTTTCGCTGCTTTAGCTAGTCCCCGCAGAGCTGGAGTTAAGAAGACACAAGTCAATACACAGTCAGAGACTAAGGACATATTATTACACAGCCAGGGCTGAAAAATAGTGGATTCAATGGTGGACTGTTTATTGAAATGTTCCAACAAGCCCTGAGAAACCAAAGACTAAGAATGGGACAGAATTTGGCTAGAAAATAGCATATCAGGCTACACTCCATCATGCTGCAAAACAATAAATAATCTGCATAGTATGCATGTGTTTACTACTATGCTAATGCTACCTATCCACCATCCACCCCCAGCCTGCTATACAGTGAGGAGGAGCCGCTAACTGCTTGGCGCTATCCGCTGGGTACTACCCACTAGATTTGATGTTGTGATGGCGCCGGAGGGGAATGCTGCTGTCTTCAGCTCCTAACCAACCATGCTATTTTGTTTGTTTTTTCGCGTTGTCCGTAACTTGTTTTGTACATAATGTTGTTGCTACCGTCTCTTATGACCGAAAAGAGCTTCTGGACATCAGAACTGCGATTGCTCACCTCAAACTGGGAGAAGAGTTCTTCTTCAATGATTCGGACGGCAGGGATAAAATACAGACACCCTACCAGGCCCAGATCCCCGTTATTCGCTGGAGAAGAACACAGAGATCAGGGTGCCTTATGAGGATCAGCGATAAGTGGCTAATCTGCTTTTACCTTCCATCCTGCTGGCTAACGTTCAATCGATGGAAAATAAATGGGATGAACTGAAAGCACGTTTATACTACCAACGGGACATTAAAAACTGAAATATCTTATGTTTCACCGAGGCGTGGCTGAACGATGACATTAACAGCATACAACCAGCGGGTTCTACACTCTATTGGTAGGACAGAACAGCAGCCTCTGGTAAGACACGGGGCGGGGGCCTATGCATTTATGTAAACAACAGCTGGTGCACGATATCTAAGGAAGTCTCGAGGTTTTGCTCGCCTGAGGTAGAGTATCTCATGATAAGCTGTAGACCCCACTATCTACCTAGAGTGTTTTCATCTGTATTTTTCGTAGCTGTCTACATACCACCACAGACCGATGCTGGCACTAAAACCACACTCAATGAGCTGTATACTGCCATAAGCAATCAGGAAACCACTTATCCAGAAGCGGCGCTCCTAGTGGCCGGGTACTTTAATGCAGGTAAATTTAAATCAATTTGACCAAATTTCTATCAGCATGTTAAATGTGCAACCAGAGGGAAAAAAATTCTAGACCACCTTAACTCCACACACAGAGACACGTACAAAGCTCTCCCTCGCCCTCCATTTGGCAAAGCTGATCATAATTCTATCCTCCTGATTCCTGCTTACAAATAAAAATTAAAGCAAGAAGCACCAGTGACTCGGTCTATAAAAAGTGGTCAGATGAAGCAGATGCTAAACTACAGGACTGTTTTGCTAGCACAGACTGGAATATGTTCCGTGATTTTTCCGATGGCATTGAGGAGTACACCACATCAGTCACTGGCTTTATCAATAAGTGCATTGAGGACGTCGTCCCCACAGTGACTGTACGTACATACCTCAACCAGAAGCCATGGATTACAGGCAACATTCGCACTGAACAAAGGGTAGAGCTGCCACTTTCAAGGAGTGGGCATCTAACCCGAAAGCTTTTAAGAAATCCTGCTATGCCCTCCGACGAACCATCAACAGGCAAAGCATCAAAGCAGGACAAAGATCAAATCATACCAAACCAGCTCTGACGCTCGTCGGATGTGGCAGGGCCTGCAAACTACTCAGACTACAAAGGGAAGCACAGCCGAGAGCTGCCCAGTGGCACGAGGCTACCAGACGAGCTAAATAACTATGCTCGCTTCCGAGGCCAGAAACACTGAAACATGCATGAGAGCATCAGCTGTTCTGGATGGCTTTGTGACCTCGCTCTCCGCAGCCGATGTGAGTAAGACCTTTAAACAGGTCAACATTCACAAGGCCTCAGGGCCAGACGGATTACCAGGACGTGTACTGCGGGCATGCGCTGACCAAATGGCTGACCAACTGACCAAGTGACTTCACTGACATTTTCAACCACTCCTTGTCTGAGTCTGTAATACCAACGTGTTTCAAGCAGACCACCATAGTCCCTGTGCCCAAGAACACCAAGGTAACCTGTCTAAATAACTACCTACCCGTAGCACTCATGAAATGCTTTGAAAGGCTGGTCATTGCTCACATCAACACCATTATCCCAGAAACCCTAGACCCACTCCAATTTGCATACCATACCAACAGATCCACAGATTATGCATTCCACACTGCCCTTTCACACCCGAAAGGAACACCTATGTGAGAATGCTATTCATTGACTACAGCTCAGCATTCAAGACCATTGTGCCCTCAAAGCTCATCAATAAGCTAAGGACCCTGGGACTAAACACTATGGACCCTGGGACTAAACAGTTGCAACTGGATCCTGGACATGGACACATCCGCCACGCTGATCTTCACCACGGGGTCCCCTCAGGGGTATTTGCTCAGTCCCCTCCTGTACTCTCAGTTCACCCATGACTACACGGCCAGGCTGACTCCAACACCATCATTAAGTTCACTGATGACATAACAGTGGTAGGCCTGATTACCGACAACGATTAGACAGCCTATAGGGAGGAGGTCAGAGACCTGACCATGTGGTGCCAGGACAACAACCTATCCCTCATTGTGATCAAGACAAAGGAGATGATTGTGGACTACCGGAAAAGGAGGACCGAGCACCTCCCCATTCACATCGACGGAGCTGTAGTGGAGCAGGGTGCGAGCTTCAAATTCCTTTGTGTCCACATCACCAACAAACTATCACGGTCCAAGCACACCAAGACAGTCGTGAAGAGGGCACGACAAAACCTATTCCCCCTCAGGAGACTGAAATGATCTGGCATGGGTCCTCAAATCCTCAAAAGGCTTTACAGCTGGACCATTGAGAGCATCCTGACGGGTTGCATCACTGCCTGGTATGGCAACTGCTCGGCCACCGACCACATGGCACTATAGAGGTTAGTGCATACAGCCCAGTACATCACAGCCATCCAGGACCTCTATACCAGGCTGTGTCAGAGGAAGGGCCTGAAAACTGTCAAAGACCGCAGCCAATCTAGTCATAGACTGTTCTCTCTGCTACCGCACGGCAAGCTGTACCGCCAAGTCTATGTCTAAGAGGCTCCTAAATAGCTTCTACCCCCAAGTCATAAGACTCCTGAACAGCTAATCAAATAGTTACCCAGACTGTTTGCATTGTCCCCCCCCCCCCCCCAGTGCTGCTGCTCTCTGTTACTATCTATGCATAGTCACTTTACCTACATGTACATATTCCCTCAATTACCTCGACATCGGTGCTCCGGCACATTGACTCTGTACCCGTACCCCCTGTATATACCCCTATTGCTGCTCTTTAATCATTTGGTATTCTTATCTCTTAATTTTTTAGGTATTTTTCTTAAAACTGCGTTGTTGGTTAAAGGCTTGTAAGTAAGCATTTCACTGTAAGGTGCATGTGACAAATAAAATTGTATTTTATTTTGATTTAACTAATCACTGCCCGCTAGGCTAATGAGAGGCTGTTTGTCATTAGCAGTGTGTGAAGGAGCGCTATGCTAGTTCTCTGTCCCCTATTCAGACAGACAGCATGACGGGGGCTAATTAATCACAACACATTAGCCCCACTGTGTGTTTGCTCATATCTGTTTACCCTGCTTCATTATGAGGATCCTCAGACGCTCATCACATTACCAGACAGCCCCCCCAGATAGAAGACTCCTGCTGTTAGCTATCAGTGAATATGGACTGAGCCTCTGTCTGAAATAGGATATAGCTTATCAAATAAATTAAAATAAAGTCAATGTATTGTTTGATTCTGTGAAAATCTTGGAACATTGTTATACTCAGAATGTCCGTTGAATCATTTACTCTGAGAATTAGAACCTAACAGTATGTGAGATGTTGTTTAGAGAGCCCAGATATTTTTTTAAAGCTAGTGACATGGAAATGTTTGCCTGAGGGTGTTTGTCAGGTTATGATCATTGCTTTTGATTGAACATGGCACCACGATGACTGTATCTGTGTAATGGAACGAAATAGGACTGTGCATATTGTAGAACAGGGTTTTTCAAATCTTACCCTACCGGGTCTGGACTACTTCTGGTTTTCTGTTATACCTGATAATTAATTGCACCTACCCGGTGGCTCAGGTCCCAGAATGATGAAAAAGCAGTGGAAGTAGCTTTGAGGCGGCAGGTAGCCTAGTGGTTAGAGCGTTGGACCAGTACCCGAATGGTTAATAGATAAAATTCCCACGCTGACAAGGTAAAAATATGTAATTCTGCCCCTGAACAAGGAAGTTAACCCACTGTTGCTAGGCCGTCATTGTAAATAAGAATTTGTTCTTAACTGACTTGTCTAGTAAGATAAAGGCCAAAAAGAAATGGAAATAATAATAACTAAATTGAGGTCCAGATTTGAATTTGTGGACCATAGAACATACTAACACATCACACACAGTGCCTCTGGAAAATATTCAGACCCCTTGACATTATACACTTTTTATTTTTTACGTTACAGCCTTATTTGAAAATGTATTAAATAAATAAAAATCCTCATCAATCTGTACACAATACCCCATGAAGACAAAGTGAAAACAGGTTTTTAAAAATGTTTGCAAATTTATAAAAGTTTCAAAACATAAATACCTTCTTTACATAAGTTTTCAGCCTCTTTACTATGTGACTCGAAATTGAGCTCAGGTGCATCCTGTTTCCATTGACCATCCCTAAGATGTTCCTACAACTTGATTGGAGTCCACCTGTGGAAATTTTAATTGATTGGACATGATTTGGAAAGGCACACACCTGTCTTTATAAGGTCCCACAGTTGACAGTGCATGTCAGAGCAAAAACCGAGCCATGAGGTTCAAGGAATTGACTGTAGAGCGCTGAGACAGGATTGTTGTCGAGGCACAGATCTGGGGAAGCGTACAAAAACATTTCTGCAACCTTGAAGGTCTTCAAGAACACAGTGGCCTCCATCATTCTGAAATAGAAGATGTTTGGAACCACCAAACCACCTGATGGTCACTAACAGAGCTTTACACTTCCTCTGTGGAGATGGGAGAACCTCCAGAAGGACAACTGTCTCTGCAGCACTCCACCAATCAGGCCTTTATAGTAGATTTGCCATACAGAAGCCAATCCTCACTAAAAGGCACATGACACCCCACTTGGAGTTAGCCAAAAGGCACTTGAAGACTCCCAGACCATGAGAAACAAGATGTTCTAGTCTGATGAAACCAAGATTGAACTATTTGGCCTGATTGCCAAGTGTCATATCTGGAAGAAACCTGGCACCATCCCTACGGTGAAGCATGGTGGTGGAAGCATCATAACGTGGGGATGTTTTCAGCTACGGGGACTGGGAGACTAGTCAGGATCAAGGCAAATCTGAACGGAACATATTACACAGAGATCCTTGATGAAAACCTGCTCTAGAGTGCTCAGGACCTCAGGCTGGAAGGTTCACCTTCCAACAAGACAACAACCATAAACACACAGACAAGTCAACGCAGGAGTGGCCAGAGCCCGGACTTGAAGCCGATCGAACATCTCTGGGGAGACCTGAAAATAGCTGTGCAGTAATAACCCCCATCCAACCTGACAGAGCTTGAGAGGATCTGCAGAGAATAATGGGACAAACTCCCCAAATACAGGTGTGCAAAGCTTGTAGCGTCATACCCAAGAAGACTTAATGCTGTAATCACTGCCAAAGGTGCTTCAACAACGTACTGAGTAAAAGGTCTGTATACTTATGTAAATGTGATATTTCAGTTTAAAAAAAAAAGTAAATTAGAAGAAAAAAAATGTAAGAACCTGTTTTTGCTTAGTCATTATGGGGTATTGTGTGTAGATGAGGGGAAAAAACGAACAATTGAAACAATTTTAGAATAAGTCTGTAACTTAAATGTGGAATAAGTCAAGGGGTCTAAATACTTTTCGAAGGCACTGTGTATAAGTGAACATGTGCACCTGCAGTTATGTTCCCTATAGGAATCCTGAAATGATCCCTAAGAGAAACTCCTTCCACAGAAAAATCAGACTCATCATACTGTAGGAAAAATCAGACTCATCATACTGTAGGAAAAATCAGACTCATCATACTGTAGGAAAAATCAGACTCATCATACTGTAGGAAAAATCAGACTCATCATACTGTAGGAAAAATCAGACTCATCATACTGTAGGAAAAATCAGACTCATCATACTGTAGGGAAAATCAGACTCATCATACTGTAGGAAAAATCAGACTCATCATACTGTAGGAAAAATCAGACTCATCATACTGTAGGAAAAATCAGACTCATCATACTGTAGGAAAAAGCTAACTAATTATAGACATACGGTGGAACTAAAAATAACAAGACAACTAATGTCAAATATTCTGTGTCTGTAAAATGTGTATATAGGTTCAGGATTTTTGTGAAACAGCACAGTTGAAAAATATATGGCAAATAGAAATCAAAACTGGATGGTCTTCAGAGAGAGACGGGAGGGGTTGAGGGTAGGAAAAGGGTGGGACAAAAAAAACAAAATATAACTTTTTAAGCAATAAGGCCAGAGGAGGAGTGGTATATGGCTGTTCTTAGCACGACGCAACGCAGAGTGCCTGGACACAGTCCTTAGCTTTGGTATATTTGCCATACATCACAAACCCCCGAGATGCCTTATTGCTATTATAAACTGGTTACCAATGTAATTAGAACAGTAAAAATACATGTTTTGTCATCCCCGTGTTATACAGTCTGATATACCACTGCTGTCAGCCAATCAGCATGCAGGGCTCAAACCACCCAGTTTATAATGTAAAAATATATAGTATGTATAAGCTTGAAGTAGAAGCCTAAGTGTTGTTTATTCCAACTAGGGGAGGGGGGATAGGTTTAGAAAAATAAACACAGAGGAAGCAGTGAAATGTAACCAGTACTGATTAATAGACACATCAGCACTAGACATGATGAAACAGATCACTCAAGTGATGGGAAATGCCATTGTGTTTATGCATAGGATGTGTATGGTGCACAGGAGTGTTGCAAACCTTTCAGCATTGCTCTTATATTGATTCAGCGTATCAAATTACTACCGGTGGGCGGTTTGTTGTTTGTGAAGGCCTGAGGCTAGTAGAACACCAGATGATAGGAAGATTGACTGATTTCACAATTGAACATTCAGAGAGAGTGCGTATGCGTTTTGTGTGTGTCTTCGTGTGTGCGTATGTGCTTGTGTCTCGGTGATGCATCCCTACCCATTCAGCCACATTAGTATGTAAGAAGAGACTGTAGCCTGTGGCTGTAATGCAGCTCTCTGTAAAGACTAGCCATTAACCCCGGCTCACCCAGTACTTAATGACCTACTCTCTGTTGTAAAGTAGCAGCCACACAAAAATCCTTCATGGAATAGCAGTATAATGGACACTCCAGTTGCTGGGAGCTGATTGACATATTATCCACTGAAGCTTAAAAGTCAATGTAGCCACTTAAAAAGCCCATGTGAAGTTTAGCATTTGTAATTGTTGGATATGATATCCAAGCATGTCACACCTACTCCTGCTCCCTCCCTGCGTTGCCAGTCTACTAACCACCAGTCCTGGTAACCCACATTATTCCCCCCTGGCAACACACATTGCGCACACCTAGCAACCATCATTGTGCACACCTGCTCCCCATCGTTAAGCACACCTGGACTTCATCGCCACCTTGATTACTTTCCCTTCATATAGCCCTCAGTAAGCCTCAGTCATCATTCAGTATTGGTTTTGGTTACGCATTATCGTCATGTTTATTATTACTGAAACTCACCATCTGCACCTGCTTCCTGACTCCCTGTGTATACGTTACAAAGCATTTCCATTTGGCATATGTTGAACAATATTTGAGTATTTAATGATTTTAAGATTTAGACAAACAAAAATGAATATTGATGGTTGTACAGTTGTCTCAAATAAAACTGTGAAGGACCTCAGCGTTACTCTGGACCCTGATCTCTCTTTTAAAGAACATATCAAGACTGTTTCAAGGACAGCTTTTTTCCATCTACGTAACATTGCAAAAATCAGAAACTTTCTGTCCAAAAATGATGCAGAAAAATGTATCCATGCTTTTGTCGCTTCAAGCTTAGACTACTGCAATGCTCTACTTTCCGGCTACCTGGATAAAGCACTAAATAAACTTCAGTTATTGCTAAACACGGCTGCTAGAATCTTGACTAGAACCCTAAAATGTGATCATATTACTCCAGTGCTAGCCTGTCTACACTGGCTTCCTGTTAAGGCAAGGGCTGATTTCAAGGTTTTACTGCTAACCTACAAAGTATTACATGGGCTTGCGCCTACCTATCTCTCTGATTTGGTCCTGCCGTACATACCTACACGTACTCTATGGTCACAAGACGCAGACCTGCTTACTGTCCCTAGAATTTCTAAGCAAACAGCTTGAGGCAGGGCTTTCTCCTTTAGAGCTCTATTTTTATGGAATGGTCTGCCTATCCATGTGAGAGACGCAGACTTGGTCTCGACCTTTAAGTCGATATTGAAGACTCATCTCTTCAGTAGGTCCTATGATTGAGTGTAGTCTGGCCCAAGGGTGCGAAGGTGAACTGAAAGGCACTGGAGCGACAAACCGCTCCTTGCTGTCTCTGCCTGGCTGGTTCCCCTCTCTCTGCCTCTAACCCTATGACGGGGGCTGAGTCACTGGCTTACTAGTGCTCTTCCATGCCATCCCTAGGAGGGGTGTGTCACTTGAGTGGGTTGAGTTACTGACGTGATCTTCCTGTCCAAGTTGGCGCCCCCCTCGGGTTCGTGCAGTGGGGGAGGTCTTTGTGGGCTATACTCGGCCTTGTCTCAGGGTAGAAGGTTGGTGGTTGAAAATATCCCTCTAGTTGTGTGGGGGCTGTTCCTTGGCAAAGTGGGCAGGGTTATATCCTGCCTGTTTGGCCCTGTCTGGGGTTATTGTCGGACAGGGCTACAGCGTCTCCCGACCCCTCCAGCCTCCAGTATTTATGCAGTAATAGTTTGTGTCAGAGGGCTAGTGTCAGTCTGTTATAGCTAGATTATTTCTTGTCTTATCCGGTGTCCTGTGTGAATTTAAGTATGCTCTTTCTAATTCTCTCTCTCTCTCTCTCTCTCTCTCTTCCTCTCTCTCTCTTCCTCTCTCTCTTCCTCTCTCTCTTCCTCTCTCTCTTCCTCTCTCTTCCTCTCTCTCTCTCTCTCTCTCTCTCCTTCTCTCTCTCTTTTCCTCTCTTCCTCTCTCTCTTTCTTCCTCTCTCTCTCTCTCTCTCTCTCTCTCTCTTCCTCTCTCTCGCTCTCTTCCTCGCTCTCTTCCTTGCTCTCTTCCTCTCTTCTCTTCCTCGCTCTCTCTTCCTCTCTCTCTCTCCCTCTCTCTCTTCCTCTCCCTCTTCCTGTCTCTCTTCCTGTCTCTCATCCTCTCTCTCTTCTCTCTCTCGGAGGACTTGAGCCCTAGGACCATGCCTCAGGACTACCTGGCCTGATGACTCCTTGCTGTCCCCAGTCCACCTGGTCACGCTGCTGCTCTAGTTGCAACTTTTCTGCCTGTGGCTATGGAACCCTGACCTGTTCACTGGACGTGCTACCTTGTCCCGGACCTGCTGTTTTGGACTCTCTCTCTACCGCACCTGCTGTCTCTAACTCTGAATGATCAGCTATGAAAAGCCAAATTACATTTACTCCTAAGGTGCTGTTGCACCCTCTACAACCACTGTGATTATTATTATCTGAGCCTGCTGGTCATCTATGAATGTTTGAACATCTTGGCCATGTTCTCTTATAATCTTCACCCCACACAGCCAGAAGAAGACTGGACACCCCTCAGAGCCTCTCTAGGTTTCTTCCTAGGTTTCTTTCTGCCTTTCTAGAGAGTTTTTCCTAGCCACCGTGCTTCTACATCTGCAATGCTTGCTGTTTGGGGTTTTAGGCTGGGTTTCTGTACAGATCTTTGTGACATCAGCTGATTTAAAAAGGGCTTTATAAATATATTTGATTTAATTTGATTGATGAATGCTAAAAGGAATACTGTTATTCACAGTACCTGTTTTCTTGTCCTAGTTGTCATCAGATGTCTGTGTTTGTCAGGTGAAGACACATTTAAACAGTAAATACTGGAAGATGTCTCATTGACAAATTGTCCCTTGTCTCAAGTCCAGCTCCTCTCAGTCAATAAGTTACAGTTCTGTTGAGAACTACAAAAGGGTTACAGACTGATGTCACTCTCAGTGAGGGCTTAGGTGGAGTCATGTCAGAATGATCTGTTATGGGCCAGTGAGTCATGTCAGAATGATCTGTAATGGGCCAGTGACTCATGGCAGAATGATCTGTTATGGGCCAGTGAGTTGTGGCAGAATGATCTGTAATGGGCCAGTGAGTTGTGTCAGAATGATTGGTTATGGGGCTGCGTGTGTGTGTGTTGTCTGACATTGTGTCAGTCAGAGAGAGAGGTATTAAGTCAAAGCATTGTAATTAATGATGTGTGAATGGTACCTAGGCAAAGCCCCCTCACAAAAAAATCATTTCAGCTAATTACTGACTGACTGTCAGCCCCCCAACTGTGTCTCTAGGAGATACTTCTGACTACAGTTCAGAGAGAGAGGGAGAGAGACCGAGGGAGGGGGAGAGGGAGAGAGACCGAGGGAGGGGGAGAGGGAGAGAGACCGAGGGAGGGGGAGAGGGAGAGAGACCGAGGGAGGGGGAGAGGGAGAGAGACTGAGGGAGGGGGAGAGGGAGAGAGACCGAGGGAGGGGGAGAGGGAGAGAAACCGAGGGAGGGGGAGAGGGAGAGTGGGAAAGAGGTATATAAAGTGTTTGTCAACCACCATTCAGCCTGCTGTCTCATCTCTCTCTCTCTCTCTCTCTCTCTCTCTTTCTCTCTCTCCCTCTCTCTCTCGATAGATAGATAGTTAGATAGATAGTTAGATAGATAGATAGATAGATAGATAGATAGATAGATAGATAGATAGATAGCCTACATCAGAGCTGCTCCAACCCAGTCTGAGGGGCTCAGAATGTGGGTACCAGCCCCTTGCACCAAACCCACACTGAGGACTTGGCCACATCAAGAGGCCTGGCACTGGTGCCAGGCTGGCCAGTTAGCCTGTAGCTGGTGACAACCCACTGGCACTGACAACCTCCAGGAATTGGCAACCCAATGGGGGAGTTGGAATGGTCACCAAGGACGATGAGTGTAAACAGTCAGTCTTTTTCTGTGCGATAACCTTTTCCAACATGAGGGTTATTTGGGGTACAATCCCATCACATTGATTCAATATAATTGCATTTGCGCTACTAAGAGGAGTATTAGTAATGGTTTTCTACATGGTTAAAGGACATAAAGGTGTGAATAGCTTTTATAGGAACATGCTTGGTAGTACTAGTTTAAAGCTAGTGGTTTTAAATTAGAAAGCAGACATTTTCTTTTATTTTCTTGGAAAGCAGAAGTGAGAATATCACATTACGGCTTAATGCATTTTATGCTAATGTTTTACAAGAGCTCCCAAGAATCAAGGTCAACCACAAAAATGAAGAACGAGTAAATCATCCTCTGATTGAATGATGTTAACTCATTCATCACAACTTGGTACTTCCTTCTCCATTCTATCATCAGACAGTGGTTAGGCGTACCATACCTGCGTAGGGGACGGGGGCGTCTTTATCAAGGGCCACCAGGGGAGGGTCCAGTTGGACGATGTCCATGTTCTCTGTGATTACCCCATGGTATGACGTCTCAATCCACGGCTTGTGTTTGTTCACTACGAGAGAGAAAGGAGGGTGTTAAGGAGGGATGGAGAAAGAGAGAAAGATAATGTCAGTCATGCGTTCACAGAAGTTTATATATTTTCAGTCTGCATGCAATTACTGGGCGAACTGAGAATGGCTTCGTGCAAAATTAATACAACAGATTTTCTTTCCTCCCCACACTGCAACTCCCACTTGGAAAAACAGCCATGCACACTCACACATAAACACACACTCACACACATACACACACACACACTGCTTTTCCTGGCAGAGGATCTCCATTCTTCCTTTTTATCTGAGAAACATTCTCATTTCACTAATCTTCTCTACTCCTTTTCTCCCCCTCTCTTTCCTCTCTCAAACGTTCCCTGCACGTCTCAAAGCGCTCCGCCAGGCTTGATCAATGATCACTATTGAGCTGCCAGCAGAGCACTACTTCCTGGGCCCAGCCAAACAAAGTTCATGAGGACTGGGACGATTAGCACGGCATAATTGAGTAAAACCCCTGAGGGCCGTGAAGCAGGAGTTAGCTAGCTCACCGTTTTATATACCATCTCTCTATCAAAGGTAAGGGTTTTAAAAACAGCAACAGCCCATTTCCTCCTCAACTCCTTCACTTAATCACAGCTTTAGCTGACTCAGGAGGGAACAACAATGCCCAAATCACATCCTGTGAATTCCTATACGAGGAAATTATAGGTTGTTAGCAACACAAAACTAGGGCGTTTTATGTGATACACATCCAAGAGAAATGGCCTAAATACATCATTTATAACACTTTCCCATGCGTACATGGTCATGCATACTCATTATCTGACATTCAGTGAAAGAGAAGGAGAAAAAAGTCTGTACACCAAACAATTTGTAAAGCTGTCTCTAGTGCTACATTACAGCACCTCTCTTCATGGGTGTAGGAATCACTTTGTCTAAGATGTAAGGCACTGTAAGTATATAAACACAAGCAAACATAAGTGTGCTACTTAGCACCAGAATCTATACATCCTCTTACATGAATCATAACATAGAATCAAAACATCAGAAAGGAAGGTACAGATTTTGGATGTGTGGTCTCAGACTAAAAATATTTTCAGACTTCATGTCTTTTTGATGATTTGAGATTCAAATTAGGCAGTAGGCCTTCTAGGACACTGAAGTACACCAACACCACCTCCACTCCAACACCAACACCACCAAAACACCACCACTCCAACACCACAATCACGCCAACACCACCACTCCACCACCACCACCACGTCAACACGACCACCACACCAACACCACCACCACTCCACCACCACCACGCCACCACCACCCCAACACCACGCCAATACCATCCCCATGCCAACAACACCCTCACCAACACCACCACCAACACCACCATCACGTCAACACCACCACTTCAACACGACCACCACGCCAACACCACCACCACTCCACCACCACCACGCCACCACGACCCCAACACCACGCCAATACCATCCCCATGCCAACAACACCCTCACCAACACCATCACCAACACCACCATCACATCAATAGCACATCAATAACAGCTGGTGCGTGATCTCTAATATTAAGGAAGTCTCGGTGTATTGCTTGCCTGAGGTAGACTACCTTACGATAAGCTGTAGACCACACTGTCTTCCAAGACAGATTTCATCTCTATTTTTCGTAGCTGTCTATTTACCCCCACAAAATGATGCTAGCACTCAAAGAGCTGTATAGGCCCTAAGCCCTAAGGCCCTAAGCAAACAAGAAAATGCTCATCCAGAAGTGGCTCTCCTAGTGGCCCGGAGACTTTAATGCAGGCAAACTTACATCCGTTATACCTCATTTCTACCAACAAGTCACAAGTGCAACCAAAGGAAAAAAAACTCTAGACCACCTTTACTCTACACACAGAGATGCATACAAAGCTCTCCCTCGCCCTCCATTTGGAAAATCTGAGCAGAATTCTATCCTCCTGATTCCTGTTTACAAGCAAAAACTAAACAGGTAGTACCATTGACTCGCTCAATTTATTTCAATTTATTTTGCTCAATTTATTTCACCTTTATTTAATCAGGTAGGCCAGTTGAGAACAAGTTCTCATTTACAACTGCAACCTGGCCAAGATAAAGCAAAGCAGTGTGACAAAAAACATCAACACAGAGTTACACATGGGGTAAACAAAAGTCAATACAATACACGATAGAAAAATCTATATACAGTGTGTGCAAATGGAGTAAGGAGGTAAGGCAATAGATAGGCCAATAGTAGCGAAGTAATTACAATTTAGCAAATTAACACTGGAGTGATAGATGTGCAAATGATGATTTGCAAGTATAAATACATGTGTGCAAAAGAGCATAAAAAGTAAATAAAAACAACATTGGGATGAGGTGGGTAGTTGGATGGGCTATTTACAGATGGACTATGTACAGCTGCAACAATCGGTAAGCTGCTCAGATAGCTGATGCTTAAAGTTAGTGAGGGAAATCTAAGTCTCCAACTTCAGCTATTTTTGCAATTTGTTATAGTCATTGACAGCAGAGAACTGGAAGGAAAGGCGGCCAAAGGAAGTGTTGGCTTTGGGGATGACCAGTGACTTATACCTGCAGGAGCGCGTGCTACGGGTGGGTGTTGCTATGGTGACCAGTGAGCTGAGAAAGGCGGAGCATTACCTAGCAAAGACTTATAGATGACCTGGAGCCAGTGGGTCTGGCGACGAATATGTAGTGAGGGCCAGCCGACAAGCCAGGGAAAATGCAGAGCGCCAAATTCAAATAAAATACCATAAAAATCAAACTTTCATTAAATCACACCTGTAAGATATCATATTAAAGCTACACTCGTTGTGAATCCAGCCAACATGTCAGATTTCCTAAAGGCTTTTCATCGAAAGCATAAGATGCTATTATCTGATGATAGCACAACAGTAAACAAAGAGAGAGAAGCATATTTCAACCCTGCAGGCGCGACACAAAACGCAGAAATAAAATATAAATCATGCCTTATCTTTTACGAGCTTCTTTTGTTAGCACTCCAATATGTCCCAAAAACATCACAAATGGTCATTTTGTTCAATTAATTTCATCGATA
Organism: Oncorhynchus mykiss; assembly: GCF_013265735.2. NCBI lineage: Eukaryota > Metazoa > Chordata > Actinopteri > Salmoniformes > Salmonidae > Oncorhynchus > Oncorhynchus mykiss. The sequence continues at coordinate 28,221,658 of NC_048588.1, forward strand.
TATATCCAAAATGTAAATTTATTTGGCGTTTGATCCAGAAAAACACAGCTTCGAACTTGCGCAGCGTCACTACAAAATATCTCAAAAGTTACCTGTAAACTTTGCCAAAATATTTTAAACTACTTTTGTAATACAACTCTAGTTTTTTTTAAATGTTAATAATCGATCAAATTTAAGACGGGATGATCTGTGTTCAACAGGAAGACAACAAACGGACGCTACTTTTCGAGTAATGCGCCTCTCTCAAAAAGTACACTTCAAATGACACTCATTCAAGATGGCCGTACTTCTTCATTACACAAAGGAATAACCTCAACCAATTTCTGCCAGCAGCATACCACCCTGCATACCACTGCTGGCTTGCTTCTGAAGCTAATCAGGGTTGGTCCTGGTCAGTTCCTGGATGGTGATTGGGGACACTGCCCTGTGTAGGGTGCCGTCTTTCGTATGGGACGTTAAACGGGTGTCCTGACTCTCTGAGGTCATTAAAAGATCCCATGGCACTTATCGTAAGAGTAGGGGTGTTAACCCTGGTGTCCTGGCTAAATTCCCAATCTTGCCCTCAAACCATCACGGTCACCTAATAATCCCCAGTTTACAACTGGCTCATTTATCCCTCTCCTCTCCCCTGTATCTATTCCCCATGTTGTTGCTGCAAATGAGAACATGTTCTCAGTCAACTTAACTGGTAAAATAACGCATGAAAAATTGCAAACAAGTCCCTCAGAAATCTGGTTTCCCAATGAAAACTCATTGAACAGACAGTGACCTCAAAAAAAGAAAATCTGATACATAAGTTCTGTTATACTCACAGACATGTTTCAAACAGTTTTAGAAACTTCAGAGTGTTTTCTATCCAAAGCTACTAATAATATGCATATCTTATATTCTGGGGATGAGTAGCAGGAAGTTGAATTTGGGCACGCTATTTATCCAAAAGTGAAAATGCTGCCCCCTATCCCGAAGAAGTTAATTTGAGTCTGGAAGGAGAGTTTACAGTCTAGCCAGACACCTAGGTATTTGTAGTTGTCCACATATTCTAAGTCAGAACCCGTCTAGAATAGTGATGCTAGTTGGGTGGGCGGGTGTGGGCAGCAATCGGTTGAAGAGCATGCATTTAGTTTTACTAGCGTGTAAGAGTAGTTGGAGGCCACGGAAGGAGTGTTGTATGGCATTGAAGCTCTTTTGGAGGTTTGTTAACACAGTGTCCAAAGAAGGGCCAGATGTATACAGAATGTTGTCGTCTGCATAGAGCTGGATCAAGGAATCACCCGCAGCAAGAGCAACATCATTGATATATATAAAGAAAAGAGAGAGACTGCCAGAGGTCCGGACAACAGGCCCTCCGATTTGACACACTGAACTCTATCTGAGAAGTAGTTGGTGAACCAGGTGAGGCAGTGATTTGAGAAACAAGGCTGTTGAGTCTGCCGATAAGAATATGGTGATTGACAGAGCCGAACGCCTTGGCCAGGTCGATGAAGACGGCTGCACAGTACTGTCTTTTATCGATGGCAGTTATGATATTGTTTAGTACCTTGAGCGTGGCTGAGGTGCATCCGTGACCAGCTCGGAAACCAGATTCCACAGCGGGGAAGGTATGGTGGGATTCAAAATAGTCAGTGATCTGTTTGTTAACTTGACTTTTGAAGACTTTAGAAAGGCAGGGCAGGATGGATATAGGTCTTTAACAGTTTGGGTATAGAGTGTCACCCCCTTTGAAGAGGGGGATGACCACAGCAGCTTTCCAATCTTTAGGAATCTCAGACTATACGAAAGAGAGGTTGAACAGACTAGTATTAGGGGTTGCAACAATGGTGGTGGATAATTTTATAAAGAGAGGGTCCAGATTGTCTAGCCCAGCTGATTTGTACAGGTCCAGGTATTTCAGCTCTTTCAAGCTGGGGAGGCTTGGGCAAGTAGCTGCGGGGGGTGCGGAGCTGTTGGCCGGGGTAGGGGTAGCCAAGAGGAAAGCATGGCCAGCCGTAGAGAACTGCTTGTTGGAATTCTCGATTATCATGGCTTTATCGTTGCTGACAGTGTTTCCTAGCCTCAGTGCAGTGGGCAGCTGGAAGGAGGTGCTCTTATTCTCAGAAGCTCCTTCACCGACGTCCAACAAAGGCCGGTTGAGGGCACATAGAACATAATTACGTCGGCAGACCAGTCATAATGGATAGGCGGGGGTCTGTGTCAACAAAGGGTCCAGGCCAGTTGGCAAAAGAGGTATTGTAGCTAGAGAAATTAGGTTTGCCAGCCGGGAGAAGCGCCTGGCGCTAGGCTAACTGGTGCTAGTTTCGGGACAAGGGTGTATAGCCACTATAGCCACTCGGTAGCAGCTAGTTAGCTGCGATGATCCGATGCAAAGGTCCAGAGCTTATGGCTGGAATCCGGTGATGTAGTTGCTTCTAGTCGTGTTAGTGAAGAGTCCGGGAGGCATCAGCTGTGTAGCCAAGTGATCATAGGGTCCACTGAGCAGGCCGGGAAATGGGCCTGTCTCAAGGCTAGCTTCGGGGCTGGGACACTCTGGAGTAATGGTCCAGAGCTAACGGCTGGAATCTGGTGATGTAGTGGAGAAAAGCAGTCCGATATGCTCAGGGTTGATATTGCGCTGTGCAGACTGGCGGGTATTATCCAGGCTAAAAGCGGATGGTGTCTGAGCTAAAGGTAACGGCTGCTAGCAGTGGCTAACAATGACTAATATGTTCCGGGATTCATCCAATGGCATTGAGGAGTATGGCTTCATCAACAAATCCATTGTTAACGTTGTCCCCACAGTCACCATATGTACAGTATATATCCTAAATAGAAGCATTGGATTACAGGCATCACCTGCACCGGGCTAAAGGCTAGAGCTGCCACTTTCAAGTAGCGGGACACTAATCCGTACGCGTAAAAGAAATCCCGCTATGCTTTCAGATGAACCATCAAACAGGCAAAGCATCAATACACTAAGATTGAATCCTACTGCGCCGCCTCTGACGCTCGTTGGATGTGGCAGGGCTTGCAAACTATTATGGACTACAAAGGGAAACCCAGACACAAGTTGCCCAGGGACGCGAGCCTAGCAGATGAGCTAAATGCCCATTATGCTCGCTTTGAGGCAAAGAAACACTGAAGCATGCATGAGAGCACCAGCTTTTCCAGACGTCTGTGTGATCACGCTCTCCATAGCCAATGTGAGTAAGACCTTTAAACAGGTCAACATATACAAGGCGGCAGGGCCAGACAGATTAGCATGACGTCTACTCAGACCATGCGTGGACCAACTGGCAAGTGTCTCACTGACATTTTCAACCTCTCCCTGACCGAGTCTGTAATACCTACATGTTTCCAGCAGACCACCATAGTTCCTGTGCCCAAGAAAGCGAAGGTAACCTGCCTAAATGACTACCACCCCGTAGTACTCACATCGGTAGCCATGAAGTGCTTTGAAAGGCTGGTCATGGCTCACATCAACACCATCATTCTGGAAACCCTTGACCCACTCAAGATCGCATACCGCCCCATCAGATCCACAGATGACAGAATCTCAATCGTACTCCACACTGCCATTTCCCACGACAGGAAAACCTACGTGAGAATGCTGTTCATTGACAACAGCTCAGCATTCAACACTTTAGTGCCTTCAAAGCTCATCACTAAGCTAAGGACCATGGGAATAAACACTCTGCAACTGTATCCTGGACTTCCTGACGGCCTGCCCCCAGGTGGTAAGGGTAGGCAACAACACATCTGCCACATTGATCCTCAACACAGGGCCCCTAAGGTGTGCATCCTTAGTACCCTCCTGTGCTTCCTGTTCACCCACGACTGCGTGGCAAAGCACGGCTCCAACACCATCATTAAGTTTTCTGACGACATAACAGTAGTTGGCCTGAACACTGACAACGATGAGACAGACTATGGGAGGAGGTCAGAGACCTGGTCTGGGAGGTGCCAGAATAACTACCGATCCCTCAACGTAACCAAGACTTAGGAGATGATTGTGTACTACAGGAAAAGGAGGACCGAGCACGCCCCCATTCTTATCGACGGGGCTGTAGTGGAGCAGGTTGAGAGCTTCAAGTTCCTTGGTGTTCTCATCACAAACAAACTAGAATGGTCCAAACACACCAAGACAATCGTGAAGAGGGCACGACAAAGCCTATTCAAGAAACTTTAAAGATTTGGCATGGGTCCTCAGATCCTCAAAACATTCGACAGCTGCAACATTGAGAGCATCCTGCCTGACTGGTTGCATCACTGCCTGGTACGGCAACTGCTTGGCCTCCAACCGCAGAGGGTAGTGCGTATGGCCCAGTACATCACTGGGGCTAAGCTGCCTGCAATCCAGGACCTCTACGCCAGGCGGTGTCAGAGGCAGGCCCTAAAAATTGTCATAGACCCCAGACACCCCTGTCATAGACTGTTCTCTCTACCACTGCATGGCAAGTGGTACCGGAGTGCCAAGTCTAGGACAAAAAGGCTTCTCAACAGTTTTTACCCCCAAGCCATAAGACTCCTGAACAGGTGATCAAATGGCTACCCGGACTATTTACATTGTGTGCCTCCCCAACCCCTCTTTTATGCTGCTGCTACTCTCTGTTTATCTTATATGCATAGTCACTTTAACTATACATTCATGTACATACTACCACAATTGGCCCGACCAACCAGTTCTCCCGCACATTGGCTAACCGGGCTGTCTGCATTGTGTCCCGCCACCCACCACCCACCAACCCCTCTTTTACGATACCGCTACTCTCTGTTCATCATATATGCATAGTCAATGTAACCATATCTCATGTACATACTACCTCAATCAGCCCGACTAACCGGTGCCTGTATATAGCTTTGCTACTGTTATAGCCTCGCTACTGTATATAGCCTCGCTACTGTTATTTTTTACTGTATTTTTACTGTTGTTTTTAGTTCTTTACTTACCTATTGTTCATCTAATACCTTTTTTTTGTAAATTGCACTGTTGGTTAGAGCCTTTAAGTAAGCATTTCTCCGTAAGGTCTATCTATACCTGTTGTATTCCACGCACGTGACAAATAACTTGATCCTGACCGGTTGCATCACCGCCTGGTATGGCAACTGGTTGCATCACCGCCTGGTATGGCAACGGCTCGGCCGCTGACTGTAAGGCGCTACGGAGGATAGTGCGTACGGCCCAGTACATCACTAGGGCCAAGCATCCTGCAACCTAGGACCTATATACTAGGCAGTGTCAGAGGAAGGCCCCAAAAAATGTCAAAGACTCCAGTCACCCAAGTCATAGTGTTCTCTCTGCTACTGCACGGGAAGCTGTTTCAGAGCGCCAAGTCCAGGACAAAAAGTCTCCTCAACAGCTTCTACCCCCAAGCCATAAGACTGATGAACAATCAAATAGCCACCCAAACTACTCAAATTGCTGCTACTTGCTGTTTATTATCTATGCATAGTCACTTTGTACAAATGACCTCGACTAACATGTACCCCAGCACATTGACTCGGTACTGGTACCCCCTGTATATAACCTCGTTATTGTTATTTTATTGTGTTACTTTTATTGAATTTTTATTTTCATTTATTTAGTGAATATTTTCTATTTCTTGAACTGCATTGTTGGTTAAGGGCTTGTAAGTAAGAATGTTATGGTAACTGTTGTATTCGGCGCATGTGACAGATAAAATGTGATTTGATTTGATTAGCTCATGATACATTATAAATGACCTCCGGGCTGAAACAATGTGAGGTGAAACTACAGTATATTACCAACAGTAGCTCCAGGGATCTAAGGCTATCTCTGATCAACTTCCCTGCCTTATTAGTTTTATTACCATGTTTATTAGCTGGTCCTATGGTATGATATCGCTGTTGTGGAGACGGTTGTGTAATATATAATGCATTGTGTTATCAAGCACAAATGCTGACAGGATAATGAAAATGTGGCTTAGTTTAGAATTAGGCTGATCTACCACCTCCATGTTCAAGTGTCCAGTCCTCTTGAAGCTTTGGCGACTTATTGACAATTTAAATCCTGGCCAGAAGAGCTTGAATGGTTCAGCCGGGTTGACCATAGCTGATGAAAGGTCAGGTTGACCCAACTGGTCTGGGATCAGCTTTATACAGACTATTATTACTAACTACTGTGGAACATCAATCCAAAGGACTTCTGAGATCATTCCTCAGTTTATTAATTTCCGTTCGGTATCGAATGCTTCTCTGGTCAACCCAGTTAATGACACCACAAAGCTTCCCTTGTGTGTGTGTGTGTGTGTGTGTGTGTGTGTGTGTAGTCCTAATGGTTTCTGCCCAGCAGGAGTGGTGAGGGCACTAGAGGAACATCTCTCCTGTAATTGTGGCTGTGCCTTCATGGTGCAGCCCCCAGGTGATGTCATGCCCACCCCAGCCTCTGATTGAAACGTTTCGCCTTATAAGAACACCAATGTTGACTCCATCCCCACACCCATCCCCTTCCACACATCCACATCCTCATCCTAAGGGAATGCCCATCATTATTGACAGGTCGGAGACATCCAGAGGCATTAGAGTCCTGAGACGGGGAGAGAGATAGATGTCCTACCATCTCCAGACAGATAGTCCTGGGTTCAATGGGAAACAGGGGGACCATGGGGATGGAAGAGAGAAATGATCGAGCGATACGCCATCACTTAGATGGAAGTCGGAGGGTGGCCCCTCGGGAGGCATTGCAGCCAATAAACGTAATCTAATCCTAAACGTTATTTCGCTAATGCCAAAATTCTAAGCGATTAACCCCACACTTCAAAATGTCAGCCTGGATCTAAACTAAACACAGTTAATCCACTGATCAGTAACCAGGCACCGTGACACAGTCACAGCCAAGGTGCATTATTTTACTATGCAGGAAAGATACAATATGGCAAAAAGGTGATCCGGACAGCAAGACACAGCTGGAATTGTGTCTTGATTCATTCAGCAGACAAAACAGACACACCGGAAAAGGTTTGTTTAAAAAAAATGTTGTTTGATCTGTGTGGAGATGTTTGTCTTGTCTAATACCTCTCCAGCCTGCAGGCTTTATACAGACACTAATAGGATGTGTTTTAAAAACACCTCAAGACGAGAGAGCCCTTGGGAGACTCGTCACATCTGTCACCACAATTTTAAAATAAAACACCTTCATTGGGTACGTAAAGCAGTGTTTTAATGCCATGCAATAACCTTTGTTTGTGAATGGAGGGAGGTCGATTCTCCCCTCGCTAAAACTCACGCCTGTCTTGGGAAAACATGATTAGCAGAGGTAGAGTTTCTTTTTTTTTTCTTTTTACATCTTGAGGCCATGTCAGAAATGAATTTGCCGCTCTCTCCCTGCCTGCTTGATTTAACCTGGCTTTATTATTTGCTTTTTTAGACCCGAGCAGAGATTCAAATACCATGACCTTTCTGGCAACACGCTCCACCTGATAAAACCAGCCGGGCTCTTTGTCAGAAGCCTTTAGATACAGCTCTCCGCTGAGACACAGGACATCAGACGCCACAGAGAGCAACACAGAAAGCAACACACAGAGAAAAACTGAAAGCAAGTCGATGGGGTGAATGTGAAGAGAATCCACAGACACTGTGTTCTAAAGAGCCCCGTGCTTGCTAAATGCTAAATGCTAAATGCTAAATGCTATGGAAAAGCACCATGTTCTTCACAGAAGCCTGATTCTTTCCACAAAGCAATGAAAGAAACAACAAACTACTTTAGACACAAACATACAGTTGAAGTCAGAAGTTTACATACACCTTTGCCAAATAGATTTAAACTCAGTTTTTCACAATCCCTGACATTTAATCCTAGTAAAAAATCCCTCTTTTTGGTCGGTTAGGATCACCACTTTATTTTAAGAATGTGAAATGTCAGAATAATAGTAGAGAGAAGTATTTATTTCATCTTTAATTTCTTTCATCACATTCCCAGTGGGTCAGAAGTTTACATGCACTCAATTAGTATTTAGTAACATTGCCTTTCAATTGTTTAACTTGGGTCAATCATTTTGGGAAGCCTTCCCACAATAAGTTGGGTGAATTTTGGCCCATTCCTCCTGACAGAGCTGGTGTAACTGAGTCAGGTTTGTAGACCTCCGTGCTTGCCCATGCTTTTTCAGTTCTGCCCACAAATTTTCTATAGGATTGAGGTCAGGGCTTTGGGATGGCCACTCCAATAACTTGACTTTGTTGTCCTAAAGCCATTTTGCCACAACTTTGGAAGTATGCTTGGGGTCATTGTTTATTTGGAAGATCCATTTGTGACCAAACTTTAACTTCCTGACTGATGTCTTGAGATGTTGCTTCAATTTATCCATATCATTTTCCTCCTCATGATGCCATATATTTTGTGAAGCGCACCAGTCCCTCCTGCAGCAAAGCACACCCACAACATGATGCTACCACCCCCGTGCTTCACGGTTGGGATGGTGTTCTTCAGCTTGTAAGCCTCCCCCTTTTTCCTCCAAACATGATGATGGTCACTATGGCCAAACAGCTCTACTTTTCTTTCATCAGACCAGAGGAAATTTTTTCAAAAACTACGATCTTTATCCCCATGTGCCGTTGCAACCAGTAGTCTGGTTCTTTTAAGGCGGTTTAGGAGCCGTGGCTTCTTCCTTGCTGAGCGGTCTTTCAGGTTATGTCAATATAGAACTCCTTTTACTGTGGATATAGATACTTTTCTACCTGTTTCCTCCAGCATTTTTACAAGGTCCTTTGCTGTTGCTCAGGGATTAAGTTGTACTTTTCGCACCAAAGTAAGTTCATCTCTAGGAGACAGAACGCGTCTCCTTCCTGAGCTGTATGACGGCTGCATGGTCTCATGGTGTTTATACTTTTGTACTATTGTTTGTACAGATTAACTTGGTACCTTCAGGCGTTTGGAAATTGCTCCCAAGGATGAACCAGACTTGTGGAGGTCTACAATTTTTTTTTCTGAGGTCTTGGCTGATTTCTTTTGATTGTCCCATGATGTCAAGCAAAGAGGCACTGAGTTTGAAGGTAGGCCTTGAAATACATCCACAGGTGCACCTCCAATTGACTCGAATGATGTCAATTAGCCTATCAGAAGCTTCTAAAGCCATGACATAATTTTCTGGAATTTTCCAAGCTGTTTATGGTCACAGTCAACTTAGTGTATGTAAACTTCTGACCCACTGGATTTGTGATACAGTGAATTCTAAGTGAAATCATATGTCTGTAAACAATTGGTGGAAAAATTACTTGTTCCATGCACAAAGTAGATGTCCTAACCGCCTTGCCAAAACTATAGTTTGTTAACATGAAATTTGTGTAGTGGTTGAAAAACAAGTTTTAATGACTCCAACCTAAGTGAATTTCAACTTCTGACTTCAACTGTATGTCCTATGGTCAATACTGGAGACACACTCCATGCTGGACAGACGCACAACAGTACAAGGTCTGTGTTGCCTTTTTACTTGTTAATAGGCTTTTAACAATTTCTCTGAAAAAATAGCAAGGTAATAAAGACCATCCATCCAAATGGAGCCTTTATCAGTACAGCCTGAATCTATTCCACATCAGTGTGTTCATGAAGCATTGGTAGTTTGTTCTGCAAAGGGTTTTCAAAGTACTAGCATCTCTGCACATAATAAGAGTGATTAGGCCATCAGCTTTCATGTGTCCATTCAGGAGCAGTCTGAGAGCAGACATTGGATGGAGGAGAAGCAGGCCCATAGTGCTGTATGATTATGATAGACCAGAGTAATGTAGAAAAGAGAGGAGCTGTGGATAAAAATAGACAGACATTCACAGACCTATTTCAACCAACCTGCTCTCAAAAAGTATGCTTTTTTCCCTCATCAATCTACACCCACTAGGGTAGCCTAGTGGTTAGAGCGTTGGACTAGAAGGTTGCAAGTTCAAACCCCCGAGCTGACAAGGTACAAATCTGTCGTTATACACCTGAACAGGCAGTTAACCCACTGTTCCTAGGCCGTCATTGAAAATAAGAATTTGTTCTTAACTGACTTGCCTAGTTAAATAAAGGTTAAAAAAATACCCCATAATGACAAACTAAAAACTGTTTTTTAGAAATGTTTGCAAATGTACAAAACAGAAATACCTTATTTACATAAGTATTCAGACCCTTTGCTATGAGACTCCAATCTGAGCTCAGGTACATCCTGTACTGGACCAATTTAATTTGCATGTATGCTAGAATTGATAGTACATCGTCATAATAATAGCTTTCTCGTATAATTTCACATTATCATTACTGAGGGATAGTTTAAGGGCACTGAATATATGTTTAAATGATTTCCCAGTGAATGGAGGGAGTAGAGTTACCCTACTGGTCCTACAGAGACATATATCAGAGACACTTATCCACTATGGACACCAACAGACATTTACAGTAACAGTAATCCACACTAGCTCCCAGCAACACAGAGATGTCCATCAACAGGCTTGTGTGAATTCATATAATTTATATTCTCCCTGAGAGGACGCAGAGAACATTAAATCACTTATTTATCTTTATCTTAACCCTCCTCATTCTCCCCATGCACCCTGCCCTTTCCCTATCCCCCCACAATAACCACATTCTCTTTTCCACTCTCCTTCAATAAGGCCTTTCTCTTTTCCCCTCCCTCTACCTTTGCTGCTCATTCTGCCCTGTTCTCTCTTTGCCCTCGCTCTCTCTCTCGCTCTCTCTCTCTCTCTCTTTGCCCTCGCTCTCTCTCTCTCTCTCTCCCTCTTTCTCTCCCCTTCCCTTAACCCTGTTGTCCTCTCCCCTCTCCTTCCCTTAACCCTGTTCTCCCCTCCCCTCCCATTAACCCTGTTCTCCACTTCCCTTAACCCTGTTCTCCACTTCCCTTAACCCTGTTCTCCACTTCCCTCCCCTCGCCTTCACCCTGTTCTCCCCTCGCCTCCACTTTACCCTGTTCTCCCCTCGCCTCCCCTTAACCCTGTTCTCCCCTTCCCTCCCCTCCCCTTCCATTCCCTTAACCCTGTTCTCCCCTTCCCTCCCCTCCCCTTCCATTCCCTTAACCCTGTTCTCCCCTTCCCTCCCCTTCCATTCCCTTAACCCTGTTCTCCCCTTCCATTAACCCTGTTCTCTCTTTCCTCTCTCTCTCTCCCTTTCCCTTAACCCTGTTCTCTCTTCCCCTCTTTCTCTGTCCCCTTCCCTTAACCCTGTCCTCCCCTCCCCTTCCCTTAACCCTGTTCTCTCTTTCCACTCTCTCTCTCTCTCTCTCACTCCCTTTCCCTTAACCCTTAACCCTTTCCCTTAACCCTTTCCCTTCCCTGTTCTCCCTTTACACTCTCTCTCTCTCTCCCCTTCCCTTAACCCTGTTCTCTCTTTCCACTCTCTCTCTCTCTCTCTCTCTCTCTCTCTCTCTCTCCCTTTCCCCTAACCCTGTTCTCCCTTCCCTGTTCTCCCTTTAAACTCTCTCTCTCTCTCCCCTTCCCTTAACCCTGTTCTCTCTTTCCACTCTCTCTCTCTCCCTTTCCCTTAACCCTGTTCTCCCTTCCCTTAACCCTGTTCTCTCTTTACACTCTCTCTCTCTCTCTCCCTTTCCCTCAACCATGTTCTCCCTTCCCCTCTTTCTCTGTCCCCTTCCCTTAACCCTGTTTCCCCCCTCCCCTTCCCTTAACTCTGTTCTCTCTTTCCACTCTCTCTCTCTCTCTCCCTTTCCCTTAACCCTGTTCTCTCTTCCCCTCTTTCTCTGTCCCCTTCCCTTAAACCTGTTCTCTCTCTCCTCTTGTCACTCATTCTCTATTTTACTGATTGTCTCTTCCTCTCCTTTGAACCTTGAAGATCTTTGCCAACTTTAATCTCCTCTGTTCTCCGAACACCTTTTGCCTCACAGAGCAACATGACAGAAAACACGCCGGTGCCACCAGTCGGGAGGCGAGGGGCACAGAGTCTGTGTTTATTGTCTCCTAAAGAATGAGGGGAACGAGGAGAGGAAGGGTAAACAAAGATAAAGGGATAACAGTTGTCGGCACGTTCACCAAATAAATTTGACAGCAGTGTTTTGGTAATCTGTAAGAATAAAATCTCCTCATTACTTAACCAGCACACAGCAAGGTGACTGTTCCGTACACCTGGCTGTCACTGCACCTGTCACCCAAATGCCACCACCACACATCTGTCCCTCTCCGATTCTAGCCTGCTCACCTCCACCACACACATATAAATAGCATGTCTTGTACACTGTCAGGGAAATCATATATGGAGGACATTTTGGAGAACTCTTCGACCCCACAGAAAATTGGATGACCATCTAAAAGTCTGAAGCAGTCTGAATGTCCTCTAAGACTAACTTGGCTTTACTGTAGGCGATTCCTATGATTCATCTGATGTATTTTATCCATTTTCTCCTACAGACATCCAAAGACAGTTGGAAGACAACAAATCAAAGTACTGGTTTAGTTTTCTGGCTGCACTACTGCTGCCAGACTGTGTAGATTTGCTAGTTTTACTATGTGTTTTCTGTTGGCAGCCTCAGGCAGGGTGTGTTTCTGGGAGTGGTCACTGTGCCAGATCCCTGTGTGGTGGTGGTGGAACTACTGGTTTCACTGTGCCAGATCCCTGTGTGGTGGTGGAACTACTTGTTTCACTGTGCCAGATCCCTGTGAGGTGGTGGAACTACTGGCTTCACTGTGCCAGATCCCTGCGTGGTGGTGGAACTACTGGTTTCACTGTGCCAGATCCCTGTGTGGTGGTGGTGGAACTACTGGTTTCACTGTGCCAGATCCCTGTGTGGTGGTGGTGGAACCACTGGTTTCACTGTGCCAGATGCCTGTGTGGTGGTGGTGGAACTACTAGTTTCACTGTGCCAGATCCCTGTGTGGTGTTGGTGGTACTGCTGTTTTCACTGTGCCAGATCCCTGTGTGATGGTGGTGGAACTACTGGTTTCACTGTGCCAGATCCCTGTGTGGTGGTGGAACTACTTGTTTCACTGTGCCAGAACCATGTGAGGTGGTGGAACTACTGGTTTCACTGTGCCAGATCCCTGTGTGGTGGTGGTGGTGGAACTACTAGTTTCACTGTGCCAGATCCCTGTGTGGTGGTGGTGGTACTGCTGGTTTCACTGTGCCAGATCTTTGTGTGGTGGTGGAACTACTGGTTGCACTGTGCCAGATCTCTGTGTGGTGGTGGAACTACTGGTTTCACTGTGCCAGATCTCTGTGTGGTGGTGGGGTGGTACTGCTGGTTTCACTCCTGTGGTTAGAATGGGTTGGAGAACACTCAGACACCTGCTGGGCTGTCCCAGTCAACTCCAGCTACATCAATTCAATATTTAAGTCTCAACCAAGCGTGATCCAACCCTGAGGTAACTGTGAGGTGGGCTAACCCTGGGATAACACTGTGAAACCACCGTGGTTCAACTCTTCTAACACAAATCCAACCACACATATCCAGAGGCTTCCATGATACACCCTCAGTACACACACATTTCAAAATGTACACCCTCTCTCTCTCTTACCCCCCCCTCTCTTTCTGTCTAACCCATTTCTTTTATCTTTCTTTTTGTTGTCTTTGTCTCTACTCAGATGGAGCTCAGTAGTAAAGGTCAAGGTCTTATCAAAAGTTGGATTTCTCCTGGCTGAAGAAAACACTCTCTGATGACACTGAAAAAGAACAAGGGAAGGAGAGCGAGAGAAAGAGTAGAACACAGAGTGTTTGATGTTTCTCCACATCCCCTGCAATGAGGCACTTGCTTTGTTGGGTCGTCGTGTTGTGTCATGTTGTGTTGCGTTGTCGTGTTGTGTTGTGTCATGTTGTGTTGAGGGGAGTGCAGATTCTGCATCAGTGGCTTGTAGGCTCTGTGTGGAAGCCAGGAGATGGTAAATGCGTTCATGTTAATTAACGGTCAGATTCCGTGAGATCGACAGTTATTTGCTTGACGATCACCGGTTGAAGAAATTTCGTGACTGCCACAGCCCTAGTGCAGCAGCCCTATTTTTGGAGATGGGGACTTATTAACCTGCAGAGATAGGAAGAGCCTGACTGCACTAAGCTGCACAGATCCACTCTTACCCCCTGAGAAGGGAGAGAGAGAGAGAGAGCGAGAAAGAGACAGATTTTTTTCCATTCATATAGGGTCATAACGCCCATTATAAAACAACTCTCTCACACACAGAATATAATAATAATAATTGTGCACCAAAATGAAGTAGACATACTTGTCACATGCCAGTTATGGCCCTTCCAAACTAATGGCTCTGCAGAGTGAGTTAAAGGTTGACTTTGGGAAGTAGCAGTCTGATTGACTGCATGCGGCAGCTCAGCTCATAATTGCATTTATGAATCTTGGATCATATGGCACATCTGTTCTGCTGTACTGCTTACACTGTATTGTTTAGAAAGATACAGTAGTTACAATATTCAGACATACAGTGAATCAATTAGCATGTGTATATTAAATACTAACTGTAATTCACTAATGCTATAAGTAGAACTGTGATTGAAATTATTAATGCCAGATATAAAGCCTGTCACAGTTCAACCAAAATCATGATATTCTGCTACCTTGACAACAGTCATTTATAAATCACAGTTTCTTCCCAAGACACTTCAAATTCCTCTCGACTCACTGTCTTCACAGACAGACACGCGAAGAAATTGTTCATATGTAAAAAAAAAAGTTATGTGATCTTATCAGCTTGTTGAGAGAGTTCATTTCATGTTGAAATGAGAGAGAAGAAGGCCTGTGTGTGTGTGTGTGTGCATATGGGTGCGTGTCTGTGTGTGTGTCTGTGTGTATGTCATTGAGAGAGAAATTTCTTCTCTCTTTTGATCCTGGAAGAATATGTGTGATTGTTTGGGGATGCCTGCGGCCAGCAGGGAAACAGGAAGAGAACACATTGAGTAAATAAAACCCTTCAACATGTAATCCTGTTAGGATGGCTAGCTGTTTGAAGGGAAGGCCACTGTCTTTGTACAGAGAGGTTTGTTACGCACCGTACACACACACACACACACATGCGCACACACACACACGCACGCACGCACGCACGCACGCACGCACGCACGCACACACACACACACACACACACACACACACACACACACACACACACACACACACACACACACACACACACACACACACACACACACACTAGTCCCCAGTCACTTAGTGTTTCTGAGAGGATTCGGGAGTGTGTGTGTAGAGATGGGAAGGAAAGATCAGGACTTGAGAGGGAAGAAAATGAGGGAAGGGCGACTCAGGCGTTGGCGAGACTGATCAGGGGAGACACAAATCAACACAGAGAGGGGGGAAAGTGTGTGTATGTGTGTAAAAGTTGTATGGAGCATGTGTGGATCAATCATAACACTGTCAGTCCTGGATCATCTTCAACACAATGTTGGTTCTCCTGAATCATCTTCAACACTATGCTGGTTCTCCTGGATCATCTTGAACACTATGTTGGTTATCCTGGATCATCTTCAACACTATGTTGGTTCTCCTGGATCATCTTCAACACTATGCTGGTTCTCCTGAATCATCTAGAACACTATGTTGGTTCTCCTGAATCATCTTCAACACTATGTTGGTTCTCCTGGATCATCTTCAACACTATGTTGGTTCTCCTGAATCATCTTGAACACTATGTTGGTTCTCCTGGATCATCTTAAACACTATGTTGGTTCTCCTGGATCATCTTCAACACAATGTTGGTTCTCCTGAATCATCTAGAACACTATGTTGGTTCTCCTGGATCATCTTGAACACTATGTTGGTTCTCCTGGATCATCTTGAACACTATGTTGGTTCTCCTGGATCATCTTCAACACTATGTTGGTTCTCCTGGATCATCTTAAACACTATGTTGGTTCTCCTGGATCATCTTCAACACAATGTTGGTTCTCCTGAATCATCTAGAACACTATGTTGGTTCTCCTGGACCATCTTCAACACTATGTTGGTTCTCCTGAATCATCTAGAACACTATGTTGGTTCTTCTGGATCAGCTTCAACACTATGTTGGTTCTCCTGAATCATCTTCAACACTATGTTGGTTCTCCTGAATCATCTTGAACACTATGTTGGTTCTCCTGGATCATCTTAAACACTATGTTGGTTCTCCTGGATCATCTTCAACACAATGTTGGTTCTCCTGAATCATCTAGAACACTATGTTGGTTCTCCTGGATCATCTTGAACACTATGTTGGTTCTCCTGGATCATCTTGAACACTATGTTGGTTCTCCTGGATCATCTTCAACACTATGTTGGTTCTCCTGGATCATCTTAAACACTATGTTGGTTCTCCTGGATCATCTTCAACACAATGTTGGTTCTCCTGAATCATCTAGAACACTATGTTGGTTCTCCTGGATCATCTTCAACACTATGTTGGTTCTCCCGAATCATCTAGAACACTATGTTGGTTCTTCTGGATCAGCTTCAACACTATGTTGGTTCTCCTGAATCATCTTCAACACTATGTTGGTTCTCCTGGATCATCTTCAACACTATGTTGGTTCTCCTGAATCATATTCAACACTATGTTGGTTCTCCTGGATCATCTTCAACACTATGTTGGTTCTCCTGGATCATCTTCAACACTATGTTGGTTCTCCTGGATCATTTTCAACACTATGTTGGTTCTCCTGAATCATCTTGAACACTATGTTGGTTCTCCTGGATCATCTTCAACACTATGTTGGTTCTCCTGAATCATCTAGAACACTATGTTGGTTCTTCTGGATCATCTTCAACACTATGTTGGTTCTCCTGAATCATCTTCAACACTATGTGGGTTCTCCTGGATCATCTTCAACACTATGTTGGTTCTCCTGAATCATCTTCAACACAATGTTGGTTCTCCTGAACCATCTAGAACACTATGTTGGTTCTCCTGGATCATCTTCAACACTATGTTGGTTCTCCTGGATCATCTTCAACACTATGTTGGTTCTCCTGGATCATCTTGCACACTATGTTGGTTCTCCTGGATCATCTTGACCACTATGTTGGTTCTCCTGGATCATCTTGAACACTATGTTGGTTCTCCTGGATTATCTTCAACACTATGTTGGTTCTCCTGGATCATCTTCAACACTATGTTGGTTCTCCTGAATCATCTTAAACACTATGTTGGTTCTCCTGGATCATCTTCAACACAATGTTGGTTCTTCTGAATCATCTAGAACACTATGTTGGTTCTCGTGGATCATCTTCAACACTATGTTGGTTCTCCTGGATCATCTTGAACACTATGTTGGTTCTCCTGGATCTTCTTGAACACTATGTTGGTTCTCCTGGATCATCTTGAACACTATGTTGATTCTCCTGGATCATCTTCAACACTATGTTGGTTCTCCTGGATCATCTTCAACACTATGTTGGTTCTCCTGGATCATCTAGAACACTATGTTGGTTCTCCTGGATCATCTTGAACACTATGTTGGTTCTCCTGGATCATCTTCAACACAATGTTGGTTCTCCTGAATCATCTAGAACACTATGTTGGTTCTCCTGGATCATCTTCAACACTATGTTGGTTCTCCTGGATCATCTTGAACACTATGTTGGTTCTCATGGATCTTCTTGAACACTATGTTGGTTCACCTGGATCATCTTGAACACTATGTTGATTCTCCTGGATCATCTTCAACACTATGTTGGTTCTCCTGGATCATCTTCAACACTATGTTGGTTCTCCTGGATCATCTAGAACACTATGTTGGTTCTCCTGGATCATCTTGAACACTATGTTGGTTCTCCTGGATCATCTTCAACACAATGTTGGTTCTCCTGAATCATCTAGAACACTATGTTGGTTCACCTGGATCATCTTCAACACTATGTTGGTTCTCCTGAATAATCTAGAACACTATGTTGGTTCTCCTGGATCATCTTCAACACTATGTTGGTTCTCCTGGATCATCTTCAACACTATGCTGGTTCTCCTGAATCATCTTCAACACTATGTTGGTTCTCCTGGATCATCTAGAACACTATGTTGGTTCTCCTGGATCATCTTGAACACTATGTTGGTTCTCCTGAATCATCTAGAACACTATGTTTGTTCTCCTGGATCATCTTGAACACTATGTTGATTCTCCTGGATCATCTTCAACACTATGTTGGTTCTCCTGGATCATCTTCAACACTATGTTGGTTCTCCTGGATCATCTTCAACACTATGTTGGTTCTCCTGGATCATTTTCAACACTATGTTGGTTCTCCTGAATCATCTTGAACACTATGTTGGTTCTCCTGGATCATCTTCAACACTATGTTGGTTCTCCTGAATCATCTAGAACACTATGTTGGTTCTTCTGGATCATCTTCAACACTATGTTGGTTCTCCTGAATCATCTTCAACACTATGTGGGTTCTCCTGGATCATCTTCAACACTATGTTGGTTCTCCTGAATCATCTTCAACACAATGTTGGTTCTCCTGAATCATCTAGAACACTATGTTGGTTCTCCTGGATCATCTTCAACACTATGTTGGTTCTCCTGGATCATCTTCAACACTATGTTGGTTCTCCTGGATCATCTTGCACACTATGTTGGTTCTCCTGGATCATCTTGACCACTATGTTGGTTCTCCTGGATCATCTTGAACACTATGTTGGTTCTCCTGGATTATCTTCAACACTATGTTGGTTCTCCTGGATCATCTTCAACACTATGTTGGTTCTCCTGAATCATCTTAAACACTATGTTGGTTCTCCTGGATCATCTTCAACACAATGTTGGTTCTTCTGAATCATCTAGAACACTATGTTGGTTCTCGTGGATCATCTTCAACACTATGTTGGTTCTCCTGGATCATCTTGAACACTATGTTGGTTCTCCTGGATCTTCTTGAACACTATGTTGGTTCTCCTGGATCATCTTGAACACTATGTTGATTCTCCTGGATCATCTTCAACACTATGTTGGTTCTCCTGGATCATCTTCAACACTATGTTGGTTCTCCTGGATCATCTAGAACACTATGTTGGTTCTCCTGGATCATCTTGAACACTATGTTGGTTCTCCTGGATCATCTTCAACACAATGTTGGTTCTCCTGAATCATCTAGAACACTATGTTGGTTCTCCTGGATCATCTTCAACACTATGTTGGTTCTCCTGGATCATCTTGAACACTATGTTGGTTCTCATGGATCTTCTTGAACACTATGTTGGTTCACCTGGATCATCTTGAACACTATGTTGATTCTCCTGGATCATCTTCAACACTATGTTGGTTCTCCTGGATCATCTTCAACACTATGTTGGTTCTCCTGGATCATCTAGAACACTATGTTGGTTCTCCTGGATCATCTTGAACACTATGTTGGTTCTCCTGGATCATCTTCAACACAATGTTGGTTCTCCTGAATCATCTAGAACACTATGTTGGTTCACCTGGATCATCTTCAACACTATGTTGGTTCTCCTGAATAATCTAGAACACTATGTTGGTTCTCCTGGATCATCTTCAACACTATGTTGGTTCTCCTGGATCATCTTCAACACTATGCTGGTTCTCCTGAATCATCTTCAACACTATGTTGGTTCTCCTGGATCATCTAGAACACTATGTTGGTTCTCCTGGATCATCTTGAACACTATGTTGGTTCTCCTGAATCATCTAGAACACTATGTTTGTTCTCCTGGATCATCTTGAACACTATGTTGATTCTCCTGGATCATCTTCAACACTATGTTGGTTCTCCTGGATCATCTTCAACACTATGTTGGTTCTCCTGGATCATCTAGAACACTATGTTGGTTCTCCTGGATCATATTGAACACTATGTTGGTTCTCCTGGATCATCTTCAACACAATGTTGGTTCTCCTGAATCATCTAGAACACTATGTTGGTTCTCCTGGATCATCTTCAACACTATGTTGGTTCTCCTGGATCATCTTGAACACTATGTTGGTTCTCCTGGATCTTCTTGAACACTATGTTGGTTCTCCTGAATCAGCTTCAACACTATGTTAATTCTCCTGGATCAACTTCAACACTATGTTGGTTCTCCTGAATGAAATTCAACACTATGTTGGTTCTCCTGAATCATCTATAACACTATGTTGGTTCTCCTGGATCATCTTGAACACTATGTTGGTTCTCCTGGATCATCTTCAACACAATGTTGGTTCTCCTGAATCATCTAGAACACTATGTTGGTTCTCCTGGATCATCTTTAACACTATGTTGGTTCTCCTGAAACATCTAGAACACTATGTTGGTTCTCCTGGATCATCTTCAACACTATGTTGGTTCTCCTGGATCATCTTCAACACTATGCTGGTTCTCCTGAATCATCTTCAACACTATGTTGGTTCTCCTGAATCAGCTTCAACACTATGTTAATTCTCCTGGATCAACTTCAACACTATGTTGGTTCTCCTGAATGAAATTCAACACTATGTTGGTTCTCCTGAATCATCTTCAACACTATGTTGGTTCTCCTGAATCATCTTGAACACTATGTTGGTTCTCGTGGATCATCTTCAACACAATGTTGGTTCTCCTGAATCATCTAGAACACTATGTTGGTTCTCCTGGATCACCTTCAACACTATTTTGGTTCTTCTGAATCATCTAGAACACTATGTTGGTTCTCCTGGATCATCTTCAACACTATGTTGGTTCTCCTGGATCATCTTGAACACTATGTTGGTTTTCCTGGATCATCTTGAACACTATGTTGGTTCTCCTGGATCATCTTGAACACTATGTTGGTTCTCCTGGATCATCTTCAACACTATGTTGGTTCTCCTGGATCATCTTGAACACTATGTTGGTTCTCCTGGATCATCTATAACACTATGTTGGTTCTCCTGGATCATCTTGAACACTATGTTGGTTCTCCTGGATCATCTTCAACACAATGTTGGTTCTCCTGAATCATCTAGAACACTATGTTGGTTCTCCTGGATCATCTTCAACACTATGTTGGTTCTCCTGAATCATCTAGAACACTATGTTGGTTCTCCTGGATCATTTTCAACACTATGTTGGTTCTCCTGGATCATCTTCAACACTATGCTGGTTCTCCTGAATCATCTTCAACACTATGTTGGTTCTCCTGAATCAGCTTCAACACTATGTTAATTCTCCTGGATCAACTTCAACACTATGTTGGTTCTCCTGAATGAAATTCAACACTATGTTGGTTCTCCTGAATCATCTTGAACACTATGTTGGTTCTCCTGGATCATCTTCAACACTATGTTGGTTCTCCTGGATCATCTTCAACACTATGCTGGTTCTCCTGAATCATCTTCAACACTATGTTGGTTCTCCTGAATCAGCTTCAACACTATGTTAATTCTCATGGATCAACTTCAACACTATGTTGGTTCTCCTGAATGAAATTCAACACTATGTTGGTTCTCCTGAATCATCTTCAACACTATGTTGGTTCTCCTGAATCATCTTGAACACTATGTTGGTTCTCCTGGATCATCTTCAACACAATGTTGGTTCTCCTGAATCATCTAGAACACTATATTGGTTCTCCTGGATCACCTTCAACACTATGTTGGTTCTTCTGAATCATCTAGAACACTATGTTGGTTCTCCTGGATCATCTTCAACACTATGTTGGTTCTCCTGGATCATCTTGAACACTATGTTGGTTTTCATGGATCATCTTGAACACTATGTTGGTTCTCCTGGATCATCTTGAACACTATGTTGGTTCTCCTGGATCATCTTCAACACTATGTTGGTTCTCCTGGATCATTTTCAACACTATGTTGGTTCTCCTGAATCATCTTCAACACTATGTTGGTTCTCCTGGATCATCTTCAACACTATGTTGGTTCTCCTGGATCATCTTCAACACTATGTTGGTTCTCCTGGATCATCTTCAACACTATGTTGGTTCTCCTGGATCATCTTCAACACTATGTTGGTTCTCCTGGATCATTTTCAACACTATGTTGGTTCTCCTGAATCATCTTCAACACTATGTTGGTTCTCCTGGATCATCTTCAACACTATGTTGGTTCTCCTGGATCATCTTCAACACTATGTTGGTTCTCCTGGATCATCTTGAACACTATGTTGGTTCTCCTGGATCATCTTCAACACTATGTTGGTTCTCCTGGATCATCTTCAACACTATGTTGGTTCTCCTGAATCATCTTCAACACTATGTTGGTTCTCCTGAATCATCTTCAACACTATGTTGGTTCTCCTGGATCATCTTCAACACTATGTTGGTTCTCCTGAATCATCTTCAACACTATGTTGGTTCTCCTGGATCATTTTCAACACTATGTTGGTTCTCCTGGATCATTTTCAATGCTATGTTGGTTCTCCTGAATCATCTTAAACACTATGTTGGTTCTCCTGGATCATCTTCAACACAATGTTGGTTCTTCTGAATCATCTAGAACACTATGTTGGTTCTCCTGGATCATCTTCAACACTATGTTGGTTCTCCTGGATCATCTTGAACACTATGTTGGTTCTCCTGGATCATCTTGAACACTATGTTGGTTCTCCTGGATCATCTTGAACACTATGTTGGTTCTCCTGGATCATCTTGAACACTATGTTGGTTCTCCTGGATCATCTTGAACACTATGTTGGTTCTCCTGGATCATCTTTAACACTATGTTGATTATCCTGGATCATCTTCAACACTATGTTGGTTCTCCTGGATCATCTTCAACCCTATGTTGGTTCTCCTGGATCATCTTCAACACTATGTTGGTTCTCCTGGATCATCTTCAACACTATGTTGGTTCTCCTGGATCATCTTCAACACTATGTTGGTTCTCCTGAATCATCTTCAACACTATGTTGGTTCTCCTGGATCATCTTCAACACTATGTTGGTTCTCCTGGATCATCTTCAACACTATGTTGGTTCTCCTGAATCATTTTCAACACTATGTTGGTTCTCCTGGATCATCTTCAACACTATGTTGGTTCTCCTGGATCACCTTCAACACTATGTTGGTTCTCCTGAATCATCTTCAACACTATGTTGGTTCTCCTGAATCATCTTCAACACTATGTTGGTTCTCCTGGATCATCTTCAACACTATGTTGGTTCTCCTGAATCAGCTTCAACACTATGTTGGTTCTCCTGGATCATTTTCAACACTATGTTTGTTTCTCCTGGATCATTTTCAATGCTATGTTGGTTCTCCTGAATCATCTTAAACACTATGTTGGTTCTCCTGGATCATCTTCAACACAATGTTGGTTCTTCTGAATCATCTAGAACACTATGTTGGTTCTCCTGGATCATCTTCAACACTATGTTGGTTCTCCTGGATCATCTTGAACACTATGTTGGTTCTCCTGGATCATCTTGAACACTATGTTGGTTCTCCTGGATCATCTTGAACACTATGTTGGTTCTCCTGGATCATCTTGAACACTATGTTGGTTCTCCTGGATCATCTTTAACACTATGTTGATTCTCCTGGATCATCTTCAACACTATGTTGGTTCTCCTGGATCATCTTCAACACTATGTTGGTTCTCCTGGATCATCTTCAACACTATGTTGGTTCTCCTGGATCATCTTCAACACTATGTTGGTTCTCCTGGATCATCTTCAACACTATGTTGGTTCTCCTGGATCATATTCAACACTATGTTGGTTCTCCTGGATCATCTTCAACACTATGTTGGTTCTCCTGGATCATCTTCAACACTATGTTGGTTCTCCTGGATCATCTTGCACACTATGCTGGTTTGTCCTGGACTGTCTTGTACAGTATTTAAGCTTTGAAATACATCCACAGCTACACGTCTAATTGACTCAAATGTTTAAAGGCACAGTCAACTTAGTGTATGTAAACTGGGATTGTGATACAATGAATTATAAGTTAAATAATCTGTAAACACTTGTTGGAAAAATTGTTGGAAAAATGACTTGTGTCATGCATGAAGTAGATGTCCTAACCGACTTGCCAGAACTATAGTTTGTTGTCATGAAATGTGTGGAGTGGTTGAAAAACGAGTTTTAATGACTCCAACCTAAGTGTACGTAAACTTCCAACTTCAACTGTAGATATAGAAAGGATTCAATTTTTTTTACCTTTATTTAACTAGTCAAGTCAGTTAAGAACAAATTCTTATTTTCAATGACGGCCTAGGAACAGTGGGTTAACTGTCTGTTCAGGGGAAGAACGACAGATTTGTGCCTTGTCAGGTAGGGTTTTTTTTTTTTACTTGCAACCTTCCAGTTACTAGTCCAACGCTCTAACCACTAGGCTACCCTGCCGCCACATGACATCTTTGGAAGATCTAATACATTTGTTAGGATATGGCAGCCCTTTATCGCGTATCTTTCACATGATGATGGGAACCAACCCTGATCCACAGTAATTGTTTTTAATGCAGAGCATAGTCCTTATACTGTACAGTAGGTCAAACATCAATGAAGCAAGGCACCAATTCCTTAAGAGCAATGCTGTGTTCTGTTTATTTTTTCAGTTGAGGGGTGTGGTGTACTCTCAATGTATTGTTTTCTGTCATTATCTGTATACTTGTAAAACAGAACATTCATAAATAATATATATATATAAATAATAATAATAAAAAAACATAATAAAAAGTAAGTTCGAATGACACTGAGGTGTTTTTACAACTAATGTGGTTTCCCTGAGGCTGATGCCGTGCAGGTATTTTTTGGGGGGTTCTTGGGGGTGGGTAATGTTAATTAATAGTATTTTTTGTTGTATTTTTCTTCTTGGGTGGGGGTGCTGTGGGAAGGGTCTCGGATGGTTGAGGGACAGCGATTGGGGAACTGTGGGGGGGATCTTGGAAGGTTCAGGATCAGGTTTTTTGGCCTGGTGGGAGATCTGTCAACGTGCGCTTGAGCCTAGATGCTTCTGTGTGTCGCTCTGAATGGGAGTCTGTTGGATGACTGGCATGATGTAGTTGTTGAGCGGCTTCACTGCAAAAATATAGTATGTTTCGGATATTCAATTATAAAAAACTTTCAATTTATTTTTTAAAGTTATATCCACTAGAGAATGATCAATAATACAGGTTATATCTAATGGAGAGAGATCAGTAATACCAGTAATATATACTGGAGAGTGATCAGTAATACCAGTAATATATACTGGAGAGTGATCAGTAATACAGGTTATATCTACTGTAGAGTGATCAGTAATACAGGTTAAATCTACTGGAGAGTCATCAGTAATACAGATTGTATCTATTGGAGAGTGATCAGTAATACCATTAATATATACTGGAGAGTGATCAGTAATACAGGTTATATCTATTGGAGAGTGTTCAGTAATACAGGTTATATCTACTGGAGAGTGTTCAGTAATACCAGTAATACATACTGGAGAGTGATCAGTAATACCAGTAATATCTACTGGAGAGTGATCAGTAATACAGATTATATATACTGTAGAGTGATCAGTAATATCTATTGGAGAGTGATCAGTAATACAGGTTATATCTACTGGAGAGTGATCAGTAATACCAGTAATATATACTGGAGAGAGATCAGTAATACCAGTAATATATACTGGAGAGAGATCAGTAATACAGGTTATATATACTGGAGAGAGATCAGTAATACAGGTTATATCTACTGGAGAGTGATCAGTAATACCAGTAATATATACTGGATAGTGATCAGTAATACCAGTAATATCTACTGGAGAGTGATCAGTATTTCCAGTAATATATACTGGAGCGAGATCAGTAATACCATTAATATATACTGGAGAGTGATCAGTAACACAGGTTATATATACTGGAGAGTGATCAGTAATACCAGTAATATATACTGGAGAGTGATCAGTAACACAGGTTATATATACTGGAGAGTGATCAGTAATACCAGTAATATATACTGCATAGTGATCAGTAATACCAGTAATATATACTGGATAGTGATCAGTAATACCAGTAATATCTACTGGAGAGTGATCAGTATTTCCAGTAATATATACTGGAGAGTGATCAGTAATACCAGTCATAATGTACCTACTGGAATTAGAGGGGGAGAGTGTATATTCCTTCAGGACAGATGGAAGCCTGTATTTCTGGACTTGATGCTCATCAACAGATAGAGTAGCTATGGTCTGCTCTACAGCTCACTAACCACACACACACACACACACACACGGACAGACACACAGACGTACTGCACACACACACACACACACACACACACACACACACACACACACACACACACACACACACACACACACACACACACACACACACACACACACACACACACACACAGGGAGACACACTGTATGCACGAGCACACGTATTTGCGCAGACTAAACACATGTCCACAGACACATACTAACGACATAAACACACACAGCCACATTCAAACGAAATAACTAAAAAATCACCTTTTATATTAGAAACAAACTCCAGCACCTCCAGCTGTAGAGATTAAAAACACCTTACATCAAAGGAGGATTTGAGCTGAAGATGGCAACCCCCTGCTTATCTCAGCATGCTTGTGTATGGTATATTCATTATCTCTGGGGAGTGATTTCTAAGAACATAGACTTACACAAAGTGATGATGACTCCAGCCCAGGCAATGGGTGTATCCATTTAAATTAGTGTTAATCCTCAGACATCTGTCTAGTCATATCCTGTAGTGGATGGTCCATCCCCAGTCACACCCTCTCCCCCAGCACCAGACACAGGACATGGGACATGGGACATGGGACACGAGACACGGGACACGAGACATGGGATACACATCCAGAGAAAGTGTCCCTGGATGTGAGGGACTTAGTGAGACAAACTGAGGGGCTTAATGATATTTACTAATGCTACTCTGTAAACATCTGTTCATAAAGTAATCATCCCTTATGAGTCTGTATGGCTAGAGGCAACGGGGCCAGTCACTCTAAATTACTGTTACAAACCACTGGCACAATATAGGCTACTGAATGCTAATGCACGCCTGCACACGCACACACACACACACACACACACACATCCTGTGTAGCCCTACAAACACTCATTCTCAACAGGGGCTGGCCAATTCTAATCACCAAAGCTCAATCAAATCTCCATTCCTGTCAGTTCCGTCCTTCCCAATTCACAAAAATACCTCTTTTCCTTTTGTTCAAACACGTAATTATATATATTTTTTATCTCACTCTTATTCTCTTTCTTTGAATTTGGTATTTTTTGGGGGACATTTCAACCCTTATTTGCCCCATGATCCAGCGACCGGGCAGCTGTATAATGAAGTCTCCCAGCAATAGGAATAGAGCGGAAAGCATAATGGTGTATGACTGGCCAATCACCACATAAAGACCTATCCTCACACAGAGTCAAGGGCCAGAACAGTAATACCAATCAAGCAGTCATGGTCCACACTCTGGTCCAGGCCAGTTTGGTACATCTATAAAACCATTCAAAATCAAATTACACCATTCATAATCAACATCCTCATCAACAAAAAGAGTTTGAGCATCAGAGGGGTCATTTCAGAACATAAAACTGTGAGGAAGGTCATTTAGACTAATCAGAAGGGAAGGGAATTAATGCCTGCATGGGTTACTTCACTTGTTGAAGGAGAGAGAGGGAGAGGGAGGGAGGGGAAAAGGGTGAGAAAGTATAGAGAGAGAATGAGAGAAGGAGAGAGAGACAGCGAGAGAGAAGGAGAGAGACAGAGAGAGGAGAGAGAGAGAGAGGAGAGAGAGACGGAGAGAGAAGGAGAGAGAGACAGAGAGACTTGACTTTTTGTCTCTTTTTAATGATACATTCTCATTTCATTTAAACCTCACCACCTCACAAATTTCACCCTAAGGCGCGCAGAGACCATCATATTAAATAATAGCAAAGGGTACGTTATCTCTCCACATTTGACCCTGTTCCTCCTCGTTAGCCAAATAGCCAACTTAAGCCTGAGCAACAGAAAATTCAACACACATTTGGCCTTTTCATTATTCGAATACCTGTACCCCATTATTAACATCCCGACAGCTGGGGCACGATATCTAAGGAAGTCTCAAGGTTTTGCTATCACATGAGTATCACATGAAAAGCTATAGACGACACTATAGACCTAGAGAGTTTTCATCTGTATTTGTTGTAGCAATCTACATATCACCATAGACTGGTGCTGGCACTAAGATCGAACAGGAACACGCTCATATAGGTGGAGCTCCAAATGGACGGGGACTTTAATGCACGGAAACTTAAATCCTTTTTACCAAATTTATATCAGCATGTTAAATGTGCAACCAGAGGGAAAAAACTCTAGACCACCTTTACTCCGCACACAGAGATGCATACAAAGCTCTCCCTCATCCTCCATTTGGCAAATCTGACCATAATTCTATCCTCATGATTCCAATTTACAAGCAAAAATTGAAGCAGGAAACACCAGTGACTAGATCAATAAAAAAGTGGTCAGATGAAACAGATGCTAAACTACAGGACTGTTTTGCTATCACAGACTGGAACATGTTCTGGGATTCTTCCGATGGCATTAAGGAGTACACCACATCAGTCACTGGCTTCATAAATATGTGCATCAATGACATCATCCCCACAGTGACCATACGTACATACCCCAACCAGAATGTCACAACTTCCACCAAAGGCAGTTCCTCTTCCTGTTTGGGTGGCACTCGGTGGTCGGCGTCGCCGGCCTACTAGCCATCACCGATCCTTTTTTCCTTTTCTGTTTGTTTTGTCTTTGGTTATTTCACACCTGGTTTCATTTGCCTTCATTTAAAGTGTGTATATATTTACCCTGTTGCCTGCCCAGGTTTGTGCGGGACTGTTTTATTTTGTGATGTAGCTCGGTGAAGTTTTTATAGCATGACTAGACCCAATTTTTTTATTTCACGCATTTAATAAGATTGTTAGGAGCTTTGTTTGTTCCTCCTTGCGTGAGTAACGGGTGTCTCTGTTGTCAAGGGTGTTTGACTTTTGGATTGTGCCATACCTGTGTTTGGTGGACTTGCCTGTTAAAAGTACGCATCTCAGACATCTCTGCTCTCCTGCGCCTGACTCCTTCACCTACCTCCTACCGCAACACTGTCACAGGAGAGGTCTAAGGCACTTCATCTCAGACATCTCTGCTCTCCTGTGCCTGAATCCTTCACCTACCTCCTACCGCAACACTGTCACAGCAGAGGTCTAAGGCACTTCATCTCAGACATCTCTGCTCTCCTGTGCCTGACTCCTTCACCTACCTCCTAACGCAACACTGTCACAGCAGAGGTCTAAGGCACTTCATCTCAGACATCTCTGCTCTCCTGTGCCTGACTCCTTCACCTACCTCCTACCGCAACACTGTCACAGCAGAGGTCTAGGGCACTTCATCTCAGACATCTCTGCTCTCCTGTGCCTGACTCCTGCACCTACCTCCTACTGCAACACTGTCACAGCAGAGGTCTAAGGCACTTCATCTCAGACATCTCTGCTCTCCTGTGCCTGACTCCTTCACCTACCTCCTAACGCAACATTGTCACACAGAAGCCATGGATTACAAGGACTCTAACCCAGAAGCATACAATAAATCCCACTATGCCCTCCGACAAAACACCAAACAGGCAAAGCTTCAATACAGCACTAAGATCAAATCATACTACAACGGCTGCGACGCTCGTTGGATGTGGCAGGGCTTGCAAACCATTACAGACTACAAAGGGAAGCACAGCCGAGAGCTGCCCAGTGAAGACTGTGTGATCGCACTCTCGGCAGCCAATGTGAGTAAGACCTTTAAACAGGTCAACATTCACAGGCCGCAGAGCAAGACGGAATACCAGGACTTTTATTGCGAGCATGCACTGACCAACTTGCAGATGTCTTCACTGACATTTTCAACCTCTTGCTGTCCGAGTCTGTAATACCAACATGTTTTAAGCAGACCACCATAGTCCCTGTGCCCTAGAACACTAAGGTAACCTCCCTAAATGACAACCGACCCGTAGCACTCACGTCTGTAGCCATGAAGTGCTTTGAAAGGCTGGTCATGGCTCACATCAACACCATTATCCCAGAAACCCTAGGCCCACTCCAATATGCATACTGCCCTAACAGATCCACAGATGATGCAATCTCTATTGCACACTGCCCTTCTCCAGCTGGTCAAAAGGAAAACCTATGTGAGAATACTATTCATTGACTACAGCTCAGCATTCATCACCATAGTGCCCTCAAACTCATCAATAAGCTATGGACCCTGGGACTAAACACCTCCCTCTGCAACTGGATCCTGGACTTGACGGGCTGCCCCCAAGTGGTAAGGGTAGGTAAGAACACATCCGCCACACGCTGATCCTCAACACAGGGGCCCCTCAGGGGTGCGTGCTCAGTCCCCTCCTGTACTCCTTGTTCAGTCATGACTGCACGGCCACTCTATGCTTAGCCACTTGAATAACTCTACCTACTTGTACATATTACCTCAATTACCTCAACTAACCGTAGCGGGGGCACATTGACTGTACCTGCTGTATAAAGTCTCGCTATTATTATTTTACTTTAATTACTTGATCCTTTTATTTCTTATTCATATTTTTTAAACTGCATTGTTGGTTAGAGGCTTGAAAGTAAGCATGTAAGGTCTGTTGTATTCGGCGCATGTGACTAATACAATTTGATTTGATTTTGATTTGACTCCTGCTAGGCTCCTAATGTTCCCCACCTGAATGTAGAGGTTGTAGAGGGCTTTGTCTCCCACCCCCTCAAACTCCCCCAGGCTCCGAGTGTTAAAATCGAACCAGTCCTCCAGACCCCCTTGCCAGTCCCCTGTCTCTGCCGTGGCGGAAACATTGGTAGCCCCTCCACCTTTGGCCGCTCAAATACCCACCTTGTACTTGCCTAGTACATCATTGGGGCTAAGCTGCCTGCAATCCAGGACCTCTACACCAGGTGATGTCAGAGGAAGGCCCTAAAAATTGTCAAAGACCCCAGCCACCCCAGTCATAGACTGTTCTCACTACTATCACATGGCAAGCGGTACCAGAGTCCCAGAGGCTTCTCAGCAGTTTTTACCCCCAAGCCATAAGACTCCTGAACAGGTGATAAAATGGCTACCCGGACTATTTGCATTGTGTGCTCTCCCCCAAACCCTCTTTTTACTCATCTACATCACCATCTATAGCCTGA
This sequence comes from Oncorhynchus mykiss, assembly GCF_013265735.2. NCBI lineage: Eukaryota > Metazoa > Chordata > Actinopteri > Salmoniformes > Salmonidae > Oncorhynchus > Oncorhynchus mykiss. The sequence continues at coordinate 28,252,679 of NC_048588.1, forward strand.
CTAGGCCCAGTCTCATCTACATCACCATCTATAGCCTGACTAGGCCCAGTCTCATCTACATCACCATCTAGGCCTGACTAGGCCCAGTCTCATCTACATCACCATCTATAGCCTGACTAGGCCCAGTCTCATCTACATCACCATCTATAGCCTGACTAGGCCCAGTCTCATCTACATCACCATCTATAGCCTGACTAGGCCCAGTCTCATCTACATCACCATCTATAGCCTGACTAGGCCCAGTCTCATCTACATCACCATCTATAGCCTGACTAGGCCCAGTCTCATCTACATCACCATCTATAGCCTGACTAGGCCCAGTCTCATCTACATCACCATCTATAGCCTGACTAGGCCCAGTCTCATCTACATCACCATCTATAGCCTGACTAGGCCCAGTCTCATCTACATCACCATCTATAGCCTGACTAGGCCCAGTCTCATCTACATCACCATCTATAGCCTGACTAGGCCCAGTCTCATCTACATCACCATCTATAGCCTGACTAGGCCCAGTCTCATCTACATCACCATCTATAGCCTGACTAGGCCCAGTCTCATCTACATCACCATCTATAGCCTGACTAGGCCCAGTCTCATCTACATCACCATCTATAGCCTGACTAGGCCCAGTCTCATCTACATCACCATCTATAGCCTGACTAGGCCCAGTCTCATCTACATCACCATCTATAGCCTGACTAGGCCCAGTCTCATCTACATCACCATCTATAGCCTGACTAGGCCCAGTCTCATCTACATCACCATCTATAGCCTGACTAGGCCCAGTCTCATCTACATCACCATCTATAGCCTGACTAGGCCCAGTCTCATCTACATCACCATCTATAGCCTGACTAGGCCCAGTCTCATCTACATCACCATCTATAGCCTGACTAGGCCCAGTCTCATCTACATCACCATCTATATCCTGACTAGGCCCAGTCTCATCTACATCACCATCTATAGCCTGACTAGGCCCAGTCTCATCTACATCACCATCTATAGCCTGACTAGGCCCAGTCTCATCTACATCACCATCTATAGCCTGACTAGGCCCAGTCTCATCTACATCACCATCTATAGCCTGACTAGGCCCAGTCTCATCTACATCACCATCTATAGCCTGACTAGGCCCAGTCTCATCTACATCACCATCTATAGCCTGACTAGGCCCAGTCTCATCTACATCACCATCTATAGCCTGACTAGGCCCAGTCTCATCTACATCACCATCTATAGCCTGACTAGGCCCAGTCTCATCTACATCACCATCTATAGCCTGACTAGGCCCAGTCTCATCTACATCACCATCTATAGCCTGACTAGGCCCAGTCTCATCTACATCACCATCTATAGCCTGACTAGGCCCAGTCTCATCTACATCACCATCTATAGCCTGACTAGGCCCAGTCTCATCTACATCACCATCTATAGCCTGACTAGGCCCAGTCTCATCTACATCACCATCTATATCCTGACTAGGCCCAGTCTCATCTACATCACCATCTATAGCCTGACTAGGCCCAGTCTCATCTACATCACCATCTATAGCCTGACTAGGCCCAGTCTCATCTACATCACCATCTATAGCCTGACTAGGCCCAGTCTCATCTACATCACCATCTATAGCCTGACTAGGCCCAGTCTCATCTACATCACCATCTATAGCCTGACTAGGCCCAGTCTCATCTACATCACCATCTATAGCCTGACTAGGCCCAGTCTCATCTACATCACCATCTATAGCCTGACTAGGCCCAGTCTCATCTACATCACCATCTATAGCCTGACTAGGCCCAGTCTCATCTACATCACCATCTATAGCCTGACTAGGCCCAGTCTCATCTACATCACCATCTATAGCCTGACTAGGCCCAGTCTCATCTACATCACCATCTATAGCCTGACTAGGCCCAGTCTCATCTACATCACCATCTATAGCCTGACTAGGCCCAGTCTCATCTACATCACCATCTATAGCCTGACTAGGCCCAGTCTCATCTACATCACCATCTATAGCCTGACTAGGCCCAGTCTCATCTACATCACCATTTATAGCCTGACTAGGCCCAGTCTCATCTACATCACCATCTATAGCCTGACTAGGCCCAGTCTCATCTACATCACCATCTATAGCCTGACTAGGCCCAGTCTCATCTACATCACCATCTATAGCCTGACTAGGCCCAGTCTCATCTACATCACCATCTATAGCCTGACTAGGCCCAGTCTCATCTACATCACCATCTATAGCCTGACTAGGCCCAGTCTCACCTACATCACCATCTATAGCCTGACTAGGCCCAGTCTCATCTACATCACCATCTATAGCCTGACTAGGCCCAGTCTCATCTACATCACCATCTATAGCCTGACTAGGCCCAGTCTCATCTACATCACCATCTATAGCCTGACTAGGCCCAGTCTCATCTACATCACCATCTATAGCCTGACTAGGCCCAGTCTCATCTACATCACCATCTATAGCCTGACTAGGCCCAGTCTCATCTACATCACCATCTATAGCCTGACTAGGCCCAGTCTCATCTACATCACCATCTATAGCCTGACTAGGCCCAGTCTCATCTACATCACCATCTATAGCCTGACTAGGCCCAGTCTCATCTACATCACCATCTATAGCCTGACTAGGCCCAGTCTCATCTACATCACCATCTATAGCCTGACTAGGCCCAGTCTCATCTACATCACCATCTATAGCCTGACTAGGCCCAGTCTCATCTACATCACCATCTATAGCCTGACTAGGCCCAGTCTCATCTACATCACCATCTATAGCCTGACTAGGCCCAGTCTCATCTACATCACCATCTATATCCTGACTAGGCCCAGTCTCATCTACATCACCATCTATAGCCTGACTAGGCCCAGTCTCATCTACATCACCATCTATAGCCTGACTAGGCCCAGTCTCATCTACATCACCATCTATAGCCTGACTAGGCCCAGTCTCATCTACATCACCATCTATAGCCTGACTAGGCCCAGTCTCATCTACATCACCATCTATAGCCTGACTAGGCCCAGTCTCATCTACATCACCATCTATAGCCTGACTAGGCCCAGTCTCATCTACATCACCATCTATAGCCTGACTAGGCCCAGTCTCATCTACATCACCATCTATAGCCTGACTAGGCCCAGTCTCATCTACATCACCATCTATAGCCTGACTAGGCCCAGTCTCATCTACATCACCATCTATAGCCTGACTAGGCCCAGTCTCATCTACATCACCATCTATAGCCTGACTAGGCCCAGTCTCATCTACATCACCATCTATAGCCTGACTAGGCCCAGTCTCATCTACATCACCATCTATAGCCTGACTAGGCCCAGTCTCATCTACATCACCATCTATAGCCTGACTAGGCCCAGTCTCATCTACATCACCATCTATAGCCTGACTAGGCCCAGTCTCATCTACATCACCATCTATATCCTGACTAGGCCCAGTCTCATCTACATCACCATCTATAGCCTGACTAGGCCCAGTCTCATCTACATCACCATCTATATCCTGACTAGGCCCAGTCTCATCTACATCACCATCTATAGCCTGACTAGGCCCAGTCTCATCTACATCACCATCTATAGCCTGACTAGGCCCAGTCTCATCTACATCACCATCTATAGCCTGACTAGGCCCAGTCTCATCTACATCACCATCTATAGCCTGACTAGGCCCAGTCTCATCTACATCACCATCTATAGCCTGACTAGGCCCAGTCTCATCTACATCACCATCTATAGCCTGACTAGGCCCAGTCTCATCTACATCACCATCTATAGCCTGACTAGGCCCAGTCTCATCTACATCACCATCTATAGCCTGACTAGGCCCAGTCTCATCTACATCACCATCTATAGCCTGACTAGGCCCAGTCTCATCTACATCACCATCTATATCCTGACTAAGCCCAGTCTCATCTACATCACCATCTATAGCCTGACTAGGCCCAGTCTCATCTACATCACCATCTATAGCCTGACTAGGCCCAGTCTCTGCTGCCTGCGTCTCATGGCCCCCTGCACGTTGACCTCGATTTCCCCCACTGGAGCATGTACCCTCACCTTGTCTACAGCCGTTATGTGGGCACGCAAATCTCTTATGCCCCAAGTCCTCACACTCAAATCACTGCAGGCTATCTCTGCTGGCAAACCCTGCGTAGAGCCCCTCCACATGCATCACTTTAAAATGCGCATTTAACGAAACAACATGCTTAACGGCATCTGCCTGAAAACCTGCCATCAGTAGATGAAAACAGCTATCAAACTTAACAAAATACTCAGCTCTTTCCGGATTTGATCATCCGTAATAAATAGAGGCAGATTGGCAACTACAAACGTTGTCGAAGGAGTCGAAAGAGGAGAAATCGGCACCAATACATCCCTTACAAATATTCCACTAGTAATTAGCCTACCCACTAAATGTACTATTTTCATGAACACAACCACAGCTTTGTTCATTCTGAATGCAGAATGTATAAATTCGGCCTTTACTCATTCGCCGACTGCAGGCAGAACCTCCTACACTTTAACTCCATTCTCAGGAACACACCTGAATCATGCCGTAATGAGAGCGTCTCCTCTGCGCTAAGCTACGACGCCATCGCGCAAACCACACCGTTCAAACCCCAGGAAACTAAAACTCTGTCCTCTTCCTCCCTAACTTTGAACAAAAACAGTGGGTACCGCTAAACTAACAGTGCGTCAACTCACCCCCATATATATCTATTTTTTAAAGAAAAATCAACACGAACTCTCAACTACAAAACACTCCCAGCATGCACTGAGAGAGAGAACCAGAGAGAGAACCAGAGAGAGAACCAGAGAGAGACAGAGAGAGAGAGAACGAGAGAGCCCGAGAGAACGAGAGAGAACGACAACGAAAGTGAGAACGAAAGCGAGAACGAGAGAGAACGAGAGACAGAACGAGAGAATGAGAACAGAATGAGAGAGAACGAGAGAGAGAGAGAGAGAACTAGCAAGAGAATGAGAGAGTGAGAGAGACAACGAGAAAGAGACAAAGAGAGAGAACGAGCGAGAGAGGGAAAGTGAGAATGAGAAAGAACGAGAGAGAGACCAGCAGAAAAAGAAAACATCTCCAAAATGCTGGAAAATGAAATGAAAATGGTAATTCATCTCTTTCCATCATCATGGACAGATAGCACAACATGCTTAATGTAATTCACAGTCACTGTAGAATGTCAAGGGTGTGTCTGTATTACATGCCAGTAGGTTGATGTTAAGCGATCTTGGCTATTGCATGGATTGTAAGTAGAAGATATGATATTTCCTATGATAGCTACTGACCATGTTTTCAAGTACATATTCAATTCAAGACAATGATACCATATCAGAGGGGGGGGGGGGGGGGGGGGGGGGGGGGAGGAGTGTAAATATGATGACAATAATACAGAATGACATTTTGTACGTGGGGAGACCATGAATGGCTTTAATCTCCAGCTGGATACTTTATAATGAAACACAGCCAAACAATTACCAAACACTCTTATCCAGAGCACTTTACAGGAGCAATTTGGGTTAAGTGCCTTGCTCAAAGTAATATCGATAGATTATTCGCATAGTCAGTTTAGGGATTCGATCGAACAAACTTTCAGTTACTGCTGTAATGCACTTAACCCGTAGGCTAACTGCTGGTTACCTACGGTTTGTTGTGGATAAAAATGACAGCGAACATTCAGTAAAACAATGTCGGCTTTGCTCTGTAGTATAATGTTTTGGATGTTCCCTAGCCCCCTCCAAAAAAGCAGCCGTGAGGTCCTCAGGACATGAGCTACAGACAGGGGTGTTGCCAGGAAGAGAGAGGAACGAGAGGCTTACCCAACCTACAGTCACCCCATAGCAACCTCACTGTCAGCCCCATAAGAGCCTCACTGTCAACCTCATAAGAACCTACTATCAGCCCCATAAGAGCATCACTGTCAGCCTCATAAGAACCTACTGTCAGGCCCATAAGAACCTACTATCAGCCCCATGAGAGCATCACTGTCAGCCTCATAAGAACCTACTGTCAGGCCCATAGGAACCTACTATCAGCCCCATGAGAGCCTCACTGTCAGCCTCATGAGAACCTACTGCCAGGCCCATAAGAACCTACTATCAGCCCCATAAGAGCCTTAATCTCAGCCTCATAAGAGCCTCACTGTCAGCCCCATAAGAGCCTCACTGTCAACATCATAAGAACCTACTGCCAGGCCCATAAGAACCCACTATCAGCCCCGTAAGAGCATCACTGTCAGCCTCAAAAGAACGGACTGCCAGGCCCATAAGAGCCTTAATGTCAGTCTCATAAGAGCCTCACTGTCAGCCCCATAAGAGCCGTAATGTCAGTCTCATAAGAGCCTCATTGCGACCTGTACGCTCTCGTTGGCTGGCCCTCGCTTCATACTCGTCGCCAAACCCACTGGCTCCATGTCATCTACAAGACCCTGCTAGGTAAAGTCCCCCCTTATCTCAGCTCGCTGGTCACCATAGCATCACCCACCTGTAGCACGCGCTACAGCAAGTATATCTCTCTGGTCACCCCCAAAACCAATTCTTTCTTTGGCCGCCTCTACTTCCAGTTCTCTGCTGCCAATGACTGGAACGAACTACAAACATCTCTGAAACTGGAAACACTTATTTTCCTCACTAGCTTTAAGCACCAACTGTCAGAGCAGCTCACAGATTACTGCACCTGTACATAGCCCACCTATAATTTAGCCCAAACAACTACCTCTTTCCCTACTGTATTTATTTTATTTATTTATTTATTTTGCTCCTTTGCACCCCATTATTTTTATTTCTTCTTTGCACATTCTTCCACTGCAAATCTACCATTCCAGTGTTTTACTTGCTATATTGTATTTACTTTGCCACCATGGCCTTTTTTTGCCTTTACCTCCCTTATCTCACCTCATTTGCTCACATCGTATATAGACTTGTTTATACTGTATTATTGACTGTATGTTTGTTTTACTCTATGTGTAACTCTGTGTCGTTGTATGTGTCGAACTGCTTTGCTTTAACTTGGCCAGGTCGCAATTGTAAATGAGAACTTGTTCTCAACTTGCATACCTGGTTAAATAAAGGTGAAATAAAATAAAATAAAATAAAAAATATAACCACCACTGTATATAACCACCCTGTTGTATATATCCAACATACTACTGTATATAACCACCCCCCTACTGTATATAACCACCCTGCTGTACATTTCCACCATACTACTGTATGTAACCACCCCCCTACTGTATATAACCACCACTCTACTGTATATAACCACCCCCCTACTGTATATAACCACCCTGCTGTACATTTCCACCATACTACTGTATGTAACCACCCCCCTACTGTATATAACCACCACTCTACTGTATAGAACCACCCCCCTACTGTATATAACCACCACTCTACTGTATATAACCAACCTACTGTACATAACCACCCTTCTGTATATACAGTGCCTTGCGAAAGTATTCGGCCCCCTTGAACTTTGCGACCTTTTGCCACATTTCAGGCTTCAAACATAAAGATATAAAACTGTATTTTTTTGTGAAGAATCAACAACAAGTGGGACACAATCATGAAGTGGAACGACATTTATTGGATATTTCAAACTTTTTCAACAAATCAAAAACTGAAAAATTGGGCGTGGAAAATTATTCAGCCCCTTTACTTTCAGTGCAGCAAACTCTCTCCAGAAGTTCAGTGAGGATCTCTGAATGATCCAATGTTGACCTAAATGACTAATGATGATAAATACAATCCACCTGTGTGTAATCAAGTCTCCATATAAATGCACCTGCACTGTGATAGTCTCAGAGGTCCGTTAAAAGCGCAGAGAGCATCATGAAGAACAAGGAACACACCAGGCAGGTCCGAGATACTGTTGTGAAGAAGTTTAAAGCCGGATTTGGATACAAAAAGATTTCCCAAGCTTTAAACATCCCAAGGAGCACTGTGCAAGCAATAATATTGAAATGGAAGGAGTATCAGACCACTGCAAATCTACCAAGACCTGGCCGTCCCTCTAAACTTTCAGCTCATACAAGGAGAAGACTGATCAGAGATGCAGCCAAGAGGCCCATAATCACTCTGGATGAACTGCAGAGATCTACAGCTGAGGTGGGAGAATCTGTCCATAGGACAACAATCAGTCGTATATTGCACAAATCTGGCCTTTATGGAAGAGTGGCAAGAAGAAAGCCATTTCTTAAAGATATCCATAAAAAGTGTTGTTTAAAGTTTGCCACAAGCCACCTGGGAGACACACCAAACATGTGGAAGAAGGTGCTCTGGTCAGATGAAACCAAAATTGAACTTTTTGGCAACAATGCAAAACGTTATGTTTGGCGTTAAAGCAACACAGCTGAACACACCATCCCCACTGTCAAACATGGTGGTGGCAGCATCATGGTTTGGGCCTGATTTTCTTCAGCAGGGACAGGGAAGATGGTTAAAATTGATGGGAAGATGGATGGAGCCAAATACAGGACCGTTCTAGAAGAAAACCTGATGGAGTCTGCAAAAGACCTGAGACTGGGACGGAGATTTGTCTTCCAACAAGACAATGATCCAAAACATAAAGCAAAATCTACAATGGAATGGTTCAAAAATTAACATATCCAGGTGTTAGAATGGCCAAGTCAAAGTCCAGACCTGAATCCAATCGAGAATCTGTGGAAAGAACTGAAAACTGCTGTTCACAAATGCTCTCCATCCAACCTCACTGAGCTCGAGCTGGTTTGCAAGGAGGAATGGGAAAACATTTCAGTCTCTCGATGTGCAAAACTGATAGAGACATACCCCAAGCGACTTACAGCTGTAATCGCAGCAAAAGGTGGCGCTACAAAGTATTAACTTAAGGGGGCTGAATAATTTTGCACGCCCAATTTTTCAGTTTTTGGTTTGTTAAAAAAGTTTTAAATATCCAATAAATGTCGTTCCACTTCATGATTGTGTCCCACTTGTTGTTAATTCTTCACAAAAAAATGCAGTTTTATATCTTTATGTTTGAAGACTGAAATGTGGCAAAAGGTCGCAAAATTTAAGGGGGCAGAATACTTTCGCAAGGCACTGTAACAACCCTTCTGTATACAACCACCCTTCTGTATATAACCACCCTTCTGTACATAACCAACCGTCTGTATATAACCACCCTTCTGTATATAACCACCCTACTGTACATAACCAACCGTCTGTATATAACCACCCTTCTGTATATAACCACCCTACTGTACATAACCAACCGTCTGTATATAACCACCCTTCTGTATATAACCACCCTACTGTACATAACCAACCGTCTGTATATAACCACCCTTCTGTATATAACCACCCTACTGTACATAACCAACCGTCTGTATATAACCACCCTTCTGTATATAACCACCCTACTGTACATAACCAACCGTCTGTATATAACCACCCTTCTGTATATAACCACCCTACTGTACATAACCAACCGTCTGTATATAACCACCCTTCTGTATATAACCACCCTTCTGTATATAACCACCCTACTGTACATAACCAACCGTCTGTATATAACCACCCTTCTGTATATAACCACCCTACTGTACATAACCAACCGTCTGTATATAACCACCCTTCTGTATATAACCACCCATCTGTATATAACCAACCGTCTGTATATAACCACCCTTCTGTATATAACCACCCTACTGTACATAACCAACCGTCTGTATATAACCACCCTTCTGTATATAACCACCCTACTGTACATAACCAACCGTCTGTATATAACCACCCTTCTGTATATAACCACCCTTCTGTACATAACCAACCGTCTGTATATAACCACCCTTCTGTACATAACCAACCGTCTGTATATAACCACCCTTCTGTATATAACCACCCTACTGTATATAACCACCCTTCTGTATATAACCACCCTTCTGTACATAACCAACCGTCTGTATATAACCACCCTTCTGTACATAACCAACCGTCTGTATATAACCACCCTTCTGTATATAACCACCCTACTGTATATAACCACCCTACTGTATATAACCACCCTACTGTATATAACCACCCTTCTGTACATAACCAACCGTCTGTATATAACCACCCTTCTGTATATAACCACCCTACTGTATATAACCACCCTTCTGTATATAACCAACCGTCTGTATATCACCACCCTTCTGTATATAACCACCCTACTGTATATAACCACCCTTCTGTACATAACCAACCGTCTGTATATCACCACCCTTCTGTATATAACCACCCTACTGTATATAACCACCCTACTGTATATAACCACCCTACTGTATATAACCACCCTTCTGTACATAACCAACCGTCTGTATATAACCACCCTTCTGTATATAAACACCCTACTGTATATATCTACCCTACTGTATATAACCACCACACTACTGTATATAACCACCAACCTACTGTTTTAACCACACCCTACTGTATATAACCACCCTACTGTATATAACCACACCCTACTGTATAAAACCACCCTACTGTATATAACCACACCCTACTGTATATAACCACCCTACTGTATATAATCACCCTACTGTATATAACCACCCTACTGTATATAACCACACTACTGTATATAACCACCCTACTGTATATAACCACCCTACTGTATATAACCACCCTACTGTATATAACCACACTACTGTATATAACCACACTACTGTATATAACCACACTACTGTATATAACCACCCTACTGTATATAACCACACTACTGTATATAACCACCCTACTGTATATAACCACCCTACTGTATATAACCACCGACCTACTGTTTTAACCACACCCTACTGTATATAACCACCCTACTGTATATAACCACCCTAATGTATACAACCACCACACTACTGTATGTGACCACCCTTCTGTATATAACCACGCTACTTTATATAACCACCACACTACTGTATGTAAACACCAACCTACTGTTTTAACCACACCCTTCTGTATATAACCACCCTTCTGTATATAACCACCCTTCTGTATATAACCTCCCTACTGTATATAACCACCCTACTGTATATAACAACCTTACTTCATATAACCACCCTTCTGTATATAACCACCCTACTGTATATAACCAATCTATTGTATTTAACCACCCGTCTGTATATATCCACCCTACTGTATATAACCACCCTTCTGTATATAACCACCCTACTGTATAAAACCACCCTACTGTAAATAACCACCCTTCTGTTATTAACCACCCTTCTGTATATAACCACCCTACTGTATATAACCACCCTACTGTATATAACCACCCTAATGTATATAACCACCCTACTGTATAAAGCCACCCTACTGTATATAACCACCCTACTGTATAAAATCACCCTACTGTATATATCTACCCTACTGTATATAACCACCCCCTACGGTACATACACTACTGTATGTAACCACCCTACTGTATATAACGACCTTACTTCATATAACCACCCTACTGTATATAACCACCCTACTGAATGTAGCCACCCTTCTGTATATAACCACCCTACTGTATAAAACCACCCTACTGTATGTAACCACCCTTCTGTATATAACCACACTACTGTATATAACCACCCTACTGTATATAATCACCACACTACTGTATATAACCACCCTACTGTATATAATCACCACACTATTGTATATAACCACCCTACTGTATAAAACCACCCTACTGTATATATCTACCCTAATGGATATAACCACCACACTACTGTATGTAAACACCAACCTACTGTTTTAACCACACCCTTCTGTATATAACCACCCTTCTGTGTATAACCACCCTTCTGTATATAACCACCCTACTGTATATAACCAATCTATTGTATTTAACCACCCGTCTGTATATATCCACCCTACTGTATATAACCACCCTTCTGTATATAACCACCCTACTGTATAAAACCACCCTACTGTATATAACCACCCTTCTGTTATTAACCACCCTTCTGTATATAACCACCCTACTGTATATAACCACCCTACTGTATATAACCACCCTAATGTATATAACCACCCTACTGTATAAAGCCACCCTACTGTATATAACCACCCTACTGTATAAAATCACCCTACTGTATATATCTACCCTACTGTATATAACCACCCCCTACGGTACATACACTACTGTATGTAACCACCCTACTGTATATAACGACCTTACTTCATATAACCACCCTACTGTATATAACCACCCTACTGAATGTAGCCACCCTTCTGTATATAACCACCCTACTGTATAAAACCACCCTACTGTATGTAACCACCCTTCTGTATATAACCACACTACTGTATATAACCACCCTACTGTATATAATCACCACACTACTGTATATAACCACCCTACTGTATATAATCACCACACTATTGTATATAACCACCCTACTGTATAAAACCACCCTACTGTATATATCTACCCTAATGGATATAACCACCACACTACTGTATGTAAACACCAACCTACTGTTTTAACCACACCCTTCTGTATATAACCACCCTTCTGTGTATAACCACCCTTCTGTATATAACCTCCCTACTGTTTATAACGACCTTACTTCATATAATCACCCTACTGTATATAACCACCCTTCTGTATATAACCACCCTACTGTATATAACGACCTTACTTCATATAACCACCCTACTGTATATAACCACCCTTCTGTATATAACCACCCTACTGTATATAACGAACTTAATTCATATAACCACCCTACTGTATATAACCACCCTACTGTATATAACCACCTTACTTCATATAACCACCATTCTGTATATAACCACCCTACTGTATATAACCACCCTATTGTATTTAACCACCCGTCTGTATATATCCACCATACGGTATATAACGACCTTACTTCATATAACCACCCTTCTGTATATAACCACCAACTTGTATATAACCACCCTACTGTATATAACGACCATACCTCATATAAGCACCCTACTGTATATAACCACCCTACTGTATATAACCACCCTACAGTATAAAACCACCCTACTGTATATAACCACCCTTCTGTTTATAACCACCCTCCCTTATATAACCACCCTTCTGTAAATAACCAACCTACTGTATATAACCACCCTACTGCATAAAACCACCCTACTGTATTAAACCACCCTTCTGTATATAACCACCCTACTGTATATAACCAAACTACTGTATGTAACCACCCCACTGTATATAATGACCTTACTTCATATATCCACCCTACTGTATAAAACCACCCTACTGAATGTAACCACCCTTCTGTATATAACTAACCTAATGTATAAAACCAACCTACTAAATAAAACCACCCTACTGTATATAACCACCCTACTGTATATAACCACCCTACTGTATATATCTACCCTACTGTATATAACCACAGTACTGTATGTAACCACCCTAATGTATATAATCACCCTACTGTATAAACCACCCTGCTGTATATATCTACCCTACTGTATATAACCACCCCCTACTGTATATAACCTTCACCATACAGTATATATACTCACCCCCTACTGTATATAACCACCCTACTGTATATAACCAAACTACTGTATGTAACCACCCCACTGTATATAACGACCTTACTTCATATATCCACCCTACTGTATAAAACCACCCTACTGAATGTAACCACCCTTCTGTATATATCTAACCTAATGTATAAAACCACCCTACTAAATAAAACCACCCTACTGTATATAACCACCCTACTGTATATAACCACCCTACTGTATATATCTACCCTACTGTATATAACCACAGTACTGTGTGTAACCACCCTAATGTATATAATCACCCTACTGTATAAACCACCCTGCTGTATATATCTACCCTACTGTATATAACCACCCCCTACTGTACATAACCTTCACCATACAGTATATATACTCACCCCCTACTGTATATAACCAACCTACTGCATATAACCACCCTACTGTATATAACCACCCCTTACCGCATATATCCACCGACATACTGTATATATCCATCCTACTGTATATAACCACCCAACTTTATATAACCACCCACCTACTGTATATAACCACCACTCTACTGTATATAACCAACCTACTGTAAATAACCAACCTACTGTATATAACCACACACCTACTGTATATAACCACCACCCTACTGTATATAACCACCACTCTACTGTATATAACCACCAATCTGATGGATTTAAAAAACAACCTACCGTATATATTCACCCCTAATGTATATAACCACGCTACTGTACATAACCACCAACCTACTGTATATAACCACACTACAGTATATAACCACCAACCTACTGCATATAACTACCACCCTACTGTATATAACTACCACCCTACTTTATTGAACCACTTACTGTATATAAACACCACCCTATTGTATATTACAACCAACCTACTGTTTATATTCACCCCTATATAACAATCCACATTTATATGACCACTACCCTACTGTACATAACCACCCTTATGTATCAAAGCACGATACGGTATATAGCCACCCTACTGTATATAACGACCATACTCTATATAACCACTCTACTGTATATAACCTCCAACCTACTGTATATAAACACTCAGTACTGTATATAACCAGCCTATTGTATAAAACGACACTACTCTATATAACCACCCAACTGTATATAACCACCCGTCAGTATATAACCACCACCCTTCTGTATATAACCACCCTACAGTATAAACCACCAGCCTTATGCATATAACCGCCATCCTAATGTATATAACCACTCTACTGTATATAAGCACCACCCTACTTTATATAACAACTATACTGTATACAACCACTCCCTTCTGTATATAACCACCCTTCTGTATAAACCACCAGCCTACTGATCATTCCTCCAGTTCAAAAGCCTCTTACCATCAAACGGAATGCAGGTCTGAAGCAATTTACAGAAGGAGAGTGAGGGTGGAGGAGGGAGGGAGAGGGTGGAGGACGGAGGGAGAGGGTGGAGGACGGAGATTGAGGGTGGAAGACGGAGAGTGAGGGTGGCGGGAGGGAGAGGGTGGAGGAGGGAGGGAAAGGGTGGAGGACGGAGAGTGAGGGTGGAGGCGGGAGGGAGAGGGTGGAGGACGAGGTAGAGGGTGGAGGAGGGAGGGAGCAGGTGGAGGACAGAGAGTGAGGGTGAAGGAGGGAGGTAGAGGGTGGAGGACGGAGGGAGAGGGTGGAGGACGGAGATTGAGGGTGGAGGCGGGAGGGAGAAGGTGGAGGAGGGAGGGAGAGGGTGGAGGACGGAGGGAGAGGGTGGAGGACGGAGATTGAGGGTGGAGGACGGAGAGTGAGGGTGGCGGGGGGGAGAGGGTGGAGGCGGGAGGGAGAGGGTGGAGGACGGAGAGTGAGGGTGGAGGCGGGAGGGAGAGGGTGGAGGACGAGGTAGAGGGTGGAGGAGGGAGGGAGCAGGTGGAGGACGGAGAGTGAGGGTGGAGGAGGGAGGTAGAGGGTGGAGGACGAGGTAGATGGTGGAGGAGGGAGGGAGGGAGAAGGTGGAGGACGGAGAGTGAGGGTGGAGGAGGGAGGTAGAGGGTGGAGGACGAGATAGAGGGTGGAGGAGGGAGGGAGGGAGAAGGTGGAGGACGGAGAGTGAGGGTGGAGGAGGGAGGTAGAGGGTGGAGGACGAGGTAGATGGTGGAGGAGGGAGGGAGGGAGAAGGTGGAGGACGGAGAGTGAGGGTGGAGGCGGGAGGGAGAGGGTGGAGGACGAGGTAGAGGGTGGAGGAGGGAGGGAGCAGGTGGAGGACAGAGAGTGAGGGTGGAGGAGGGAGGTAGAGGGTGGAGGAGGGAGGGAGAAGGTGGAGGACGGAGAGTGAGGGTGGAGGAGGGAGGTAGAGGGTGGAGGACGGAGATTGAGGGTGGAGGACGGAGAGTGAGGGTGGAGGCGGGAGGGAGAGGGTGGAGGAGGGAGGGAGAGGGTGGAGGACGGAGAGTGAGGGTGGAGGCGGGAGGGAGAGGGTGGAGGACGAGGTAGAGGGTGGAGGAGGGAGGGTGCAGGTGGAGGACGGAGAGTGAGGGTGGAGGAGGGAGGTAGAGGGTGGAGGAGAGAGGGAGAAGGTGGAGGATGGAGAGTGAGGGGGGAGGAGGGAGGTAGAGGGTGGAGGACGAGGTAGATGGTGGAGGAGGGAGGGAGGGAGAAGGTGGAGGGTGGAGGAGGGAGGTAGAGGGTGGAGGACGAGGTAGATGGTGGAGGAGGGAGGGAGGGAGAAGGTGGAGGACGGAGAGTGAGGGTGGAGGAGGGAGGTAGAGGGTGGAGGACGAGATAGAGGGTGGAGGAGGGAGGGAGGGAGAAGGTGGAGGACGGAGAGTGAGGGTTGAGGAGGGAGGTAGAGGGTGGAGGACAAGGTAGATGGTGGAGGAGGGAGGGAGGGAGAAGGTGGAGGACGGAGAGTGAGGGTGGAGGCGGGAGGGAGAGGGTGGAGGACGAGGTAGAGGGTGGAGGAGGGAGGGAGCAGGTGGAGGACAGAGAGTGAGGGTGGAGGAGGGAGGTAGAGGGTGGCGGAGGGAGGGAGAAGGTGGAGGACGGAGAGTGAGGGTGGAGGAGGGAGGTAGAGGGTGGAGGACGAGGTAGATGGTGGAGGAGGGAGGGAGGGAGAAGGTGGAGGACGGAGAGTGAGGGTGGAGGCGGGAGGGAGAGGGTGGAGGACGAGGTAGAGGGTGGAGGAGGGAGGGAGCAGGTGGAGGACAGAGAGTGAGGGTGGAGGAGGGAGGTAGAGGGTGGAGGAGGGAGGGAGAAGGTGGAGGACGGAGAGTGAGGGTGGAGGAGGGAGGTAGAGGGTGGAGGACGGAGATTGAGGGTGGAGGACGGAGAGTGAGGGTGGAGGCGGGAGGGAGAGGGTGGAGGAGGGAGGGAGAGGGTGGAGGACGGAGAGTGAGGGTGGAGGCGGGAGGGAGAGGGTGGAGGACGAGGTAGAGGGTGGAGGAGGGAGGGTGCAGGTGGAGGACGGAGAGTGAGGGTGGAGGAGGGAGGTAGAGGGTGGAGGAGAGAGGGAGAAGGTGGAGGATGGAGAGTGAGGGGGGAGGAGGGAGGTAGAGGGTGGAGGACGAGGTAGATGGTGGAGGAGGGAGGGAGGGAGAAGGTGGAGGGTGGAGGAGGGAGGTAGAGGGTGGAGGACGAGGTAGATGGTGGAGGAGGGAGGGAGGGAGAAGGTGGAGGACGGAGAGTGAGGGTGGAGGAGGGAGGTAGAGGGTGGAGGACGAGATAGAGGGTGGAGGAGGGAGGGAGGGAGAAGGTGGAGGACGGAGAGTGAGGGTTGAGGAGGGAGGTAGAGGGTGGAGGACAAGGTAGATGGTGGAGGAGGGAGGGAGGGAGAAGGTGGAGGACGGAGAGTGAGGGTGGAGGCGGGAGGGAGAGGGTGGAGGACGAGGTAGAGGGTGGAGGAGGGAGGGAGCAGGTGGAGGACAGAGAGTGAGGGTGGAGGAGGGAGGTAGAGGGTGGAGGAGGGAGGGAGAAGGTGGAGGACGGAGAGTGAGGGTGGAGGAGGGAGGTAGAGGGTGGAGGACGAGGTAGATGGTGGAGGAGGGAGGGAGGGAGAAGGTGGAGGACGGAGAGTGAGGGTGGAGGAGGGAGGTAGAGGGTGGAGGACGAGATAGAGGGTGGAGGAGGGAGGGAGAAGGTGGAGGAATGAGATAAAGAAGGATAAAGAAGGAGAAACACGGGGAGTGATGGGCGTTAGACGTTTATAGAGACTGTACCTTGTACACTGTGACGTTGGAATGAAGTTTTAGGAGATAAACACAGAGACATCCCTCCTATACACACAGACATCCCCACTTTACACAAAGACATCCCTACTATACACAGAGACATCCCTCCTATACATATAGACATCCCTCCTATACACAGAGACATCCCTCCTATACACACAAACATCCCTACTTTACACATATACATCCCTACTATACACAGAGACATCCCTCCTATACACACAGACATCCCTACTTTACACAGAGACATCCCTACTATACACAGAGACATCCCTATTTTACACAGAGACATCCCTACTTTACACAGAGACATCCCTACTTTACACAGAGACATCCCTACTTTACACAGAGACATCCATACCCTACAGACAGACAACCCTACTATACAGAGATATCCCTACTATACACAGAGACATCCCTACTATATACAGAGACATCCCTACTATAGACAGAAACATCCCTACTATATACAGAGACATCCCTCCTTTATACACAGACATCCCTACTATACACACAGACATCCCTCCTATACACAGAGGCCTCCCTACTTTACACAGAGACATGCCTACTTTACACAGAGACATCCATACCCTAAAGACAGACATCCCTACTATACACAGAGACATCCCTCCTATACACAGAGACACCCCTACTTTACACAGAGACATGCCTACTTTACACAGAGACATCCATACCCTACAGACAGACATCTCTACTAGACATCCTTACTATACACAGAGACATCCCTATCATACACACAGACATCCCTATCATACACACAGACATCCCTATCATACACACAGACATCTATCATACACACAGACATCCCTATCATACACACATACATCCCTATTATACCCTACTATACACAGAGACATCCCTATCATACACACAGACATCCCTATCATACACACAGACATCCCTATCATACCCTACTATACACACAGACATCCTTACCATACACACAGACATCCCTATCATACACACAGACATCCCTATTATACCCTACTATACACAGAGACATCCCTATCATACACACAGACATCCCTATCATACACACAGACATTCCTATCATACCCTACTATACACACAGACATCCTTACCATACACACAGACATCCCTATCATACACACAGACATCCCTATTATACCCTACTATACACAGAGACATCCCTATCACACACACAGACATCCCTATCATACACACAGACATCCCTATCATACACTACTATACACACAGACATCCTTACCATACACACAGACAACCCTATCATACACACAGACATCCCTATCATACACACAGACATCCCTTTCATACCATACCATACACACAGACATCCTTACCATACACACATACATCCTTACCATACACACAGACATCCTTACCATACACAGAGACATCCCTCCTATACACAGAGACACCCCTACTTTACACAGAGACATGCCTACTTTACACAGAGACATGCCTATTTTACACAGAGACATCCATACCCTACAGACAGACATCCCTACTATACAGAGAGACATCCCTCCTATACACAGAGACACCCCTACTTTACACAGAGACACCCCTACTTTACACAGAGACATGCCTACTTTACACAGAGACATCCATACCATACAGACAGACATCCTTACCATACACAGAGACGCACACAAACCTTATATCTCTCTGACATCACAGAATCCCCATATGATTTTATATTTTTGATGGTAAATTGGATATGGTTTCATATTCTCTTGATCAACACCAAAGTTGCAGCTATCCATTCATATTCATGTTAAATCCCTTGTAGAACCCCTTGAAGTAGTGACTGACAGAAGAGGAGATCAATAACAGCCCACCAGATAGAGTCAGCCTGTTGATCGAGAGAGAGAGAGAGAGAGAGAGAGAGAGAGAGAGAGAGAGAGAGAGAGACATAGAGACATAGAGACACAGACAGACATAGAGACATAGAGACACAGACAGACATAGAGACATAGAGAAACAGACAGACATAGAGACACAGGGAGAGAGACAGACATAGAGACACAGAGAGAGAGACAGAGAGAGACAGAGAGAGAGAGAGAGAGACATAGAGACATAGAGACATAGAGACACAGACAGACAGAGACATAGACACACAGACAGACATAGAGACATAGAGACACAGAGAGAGCGAGACAGACATAGAGACAGAGAGAGAGAGACATAGACAGTGAGAGACAGAGAGAGAGACAGAGAGAGAGAGAGAGATAGAGAGGGAGACAGAGAGAGAGACAGAGACTGTGAGAGACAGAGAGAGAGACAGAGAGAGACAGAGACAGTGAGGGAGACAGAGAGAGAAAGAGAGAGAGAGACACAGAGAAAGAGAGAGAGAGACAGTGAGAGTGAGAGACAGAGACATAGAGACAGAAGCATAGAGACAGAGACAGAGCGAGACAGAGACAGAGAGACAGAGAGATAGATAGAGAGTTAATGCCACACACACCTTACATCTTTAAGACATCACAAAATCCCCAGTTCAATCCCACCTCCTCCGAACCCACACATAGAGGACCCACGCAAACAGGACCTACATCCAGACCACAGCACCACCAGCCACAACCACACCCACACCCCAACCAATCAACACACACCCATGCTTTTGGCCTAAAGAGCAGGAATCTGTATTTCATAAAATAAATCAGAAATACAGACATTGTCATCCTACAAGAGACATGGTATGGAGGAGATGAACCCACTGGTTACCCTCTAGTTTACAGAGAGCTGGTAGTCCCATCCACCAAACTACCAGGTGTAAGACGGGGAAGGGCCTCTGGGGGTATGCTCATTTGCTATAGAGCAGACCCAACTCACTCTATTAAATGAATCAAAACAGGAACATTTTACATTTGGCTAGAAATTCAAAAGGAAATGATATCAACAGAGAAAAACGTCCTCCTGTGTGCTACCTATATCCCCCACTAGAATCCCCATACTTCAATGAAGACAGCTTCTCCATCCTGGAGGTAAGTACACCTATAGCTCATCTCTTGGCAGTAGTACTATAGACTACTTTATCCCTGACTTCAACCCAGAGTCTCTCAGAGCATTCACAGTCAGCCAACTGACAGATCACAGCAAAATCACAGTTTACTTGAACAGAGCAATACTCAACCATAAGGCATCAAAGACAAAGGAACTGAGTAACATTAAGAAATGCTAAAGAGGGAAGGAAAGTAGTGTGGAAATCTACCCAAAAAACAATTAGGAAACAACCAATTCAAACCCATTTAGACAACTTCCTGGACAAAATGTTTTGCTGTAATAGTGAAGGTGTAAACTTGGCAGTAGAAAACCTAAACAGTATATTTGACCTCTCAGTTTCCCTTTCAAATCAAAACAATGGAATGAACTACAGGACAAAATAAAAACCCTCCAACCTAAAAAGGCCTGTGGTGTTGATGGTATCCTTAATGAAATGATCAAATATACAGACAACAAATTCCAATTGGCGATACATAAACTCTTAAAATCATCCTCAACTTTGGCATCTTCCCCAATATTTGTAACCAATGACTGATCCCCCCCCCCCAATCCACAAAAGTGCAGACAAATTTGACCCCAATAACTACCGTGGGATATGCGTCAACAGCAACCTTGGGAAAATCCTCTGCATTATCATTAACAGCAGATTGGTACATTTCCTCAGTGAAAACAATGTGCTGAGCAAATGTCAAATTGACTTTTTACCAAAATACCGTACAACAGACCATGTATTCACCCTGCACACCAAAAAAATTACTAACAAACAAACCAAAACAAAGGCAAAGTCTTTTCATGCTTTGTTGATTTCAAAAAAGCTTTTGACTTAATTTGGCATTAGGGTCTGCTATACAAATTGATGGAAAGTTGTGCTGGGGGAAAAATATACAACATTATAAAATCCATGCACACAAACAAGTGTGCGGATCAAATTGGTACACATTTCTTTCCACAGGGCCGTGGGGTGAGGATATTTTTTGCAGAATTCATGATATTTTTTGCAGAATTCACAAAATGGGACAAACACGAAATTGAGACTCTGCATGCAGAATTCAAGTACAACGTAAAACACCAAATAATACCCGCTAATTGTCAAAATCCAGAAAAGAGATGTTCAATTCTACAACCACCTAAAAGGAAGTGATTCCCAAAGCTTCCATAACAAAGCCATCACCTACAGAGAGATGAATCTGGAGAAGAGTCCCCTAAGCAAGCTGGTCCTGGGTCTCTGTTCACAAACACAAACACACATAGCCCCAGGACAGCAGCACAATTAGACCCAACCAAATCATGACAAAACAAATAGATAATTACTTGACACATTGGAAAGAATTAACAAAAAAACGGAGTAAACTGGAATGCTATTTGGCCCTAAACAAATAGTACACAGTTAGCAGAATACCTGACCACTATGACTGACCCAAACTTAAGGAAAGCTTAGACTATGTATAGACCCAGTGAGCATAGCCTTGCTATTGAGAAAGGCCGTCGAAGGCAGACCTGGCTCTCAAGAGAAGACATGCTGCCCACAAAATGATGTGAAAACTGAGCTGCACTTCCTAACCTCCTCCCAAATGTATGACCATATTAGAGACACATACAGTGCCTTGCGAAAGTATTCGGCCCACTTGAACTTTGCGACCTTTTGCCACATTTCAGGCTTCAAACATAAAGATATAAAACTGTATTTTTTGTGAAGAATCAACAAGTGGGACACAATCATGAAGTGGAACGACATTTATTGGATATTTCAAACTTTTTTAACAAATCAAAAACTGAAAAATTGGGCGTGCAAAATTATTCAGCCCCCTTAAGTTAATACTTTGTAGCGCCACCTTTTGCTGCGATTACAGCTGTAAGTCGCTTGGGGTATGTCTCTATCAATTTTGCACATCGAGAGACTGAATTTTTTTCCCATTCCTCCTTGCAAAACAGCTCGAGCTCAGTGAGGTTGGATGGAGAGCATTTGTGAACAGCAGTTTTCAGTTCTTTCCACAGATTCTCGATTGGATTCAGGTCTGGACTTTGACTTGGCCATTCTAACACCTGGATATGTTTATTTTTGAACCATTCCATTGTAGATTTTGCTTTATGTTTTGGATCATTGTCTTGTTGGAAGACAAATCTCCGTCCCAGTCTCAGGTCTTTTGCAGACTCCATCAGGTTTTCGTCCAGAATGGTCCTGTATTTGGCTCCATCCATCTTCCCATCAATTTTAACCATCTTCCCTGTCCCTGCTGAAGAAAAGCAGGCCCAAACCATGATGCTGCCACCACCATGTTTGACAGTGGGGATGGTGTGTTCAGGGTGATGACCTGTGTTGCTTTTACGCCAAATATAACGTTTTGCATTGTTGCCAAAAAGTTCAATTTTGGTTTCATCTGACCAGAGCACCTTCTACCACATGTTTGGTGTGTCTCCCAGGTGGCTTGTGGCAAACTTTAAACGACACTTTTTATGGATATCTTTAAGAAATGACTTTCTTCTTGCCACTCTTCCATAAAGGCCAGATTTGTTCAATATACGACTGATTGTTGTCCTATGGACAGAGTCTCCCACCTCAGCTGTAGATCTCTGCAGTTCATCCAGAGTGATCATGGGCCTCTTGGCTGTATCTCTGATCAGTCTTCTCTTTGTATGAGCTGAAAGTTTAGAGGGACGGCCAGGTCTTGGTAGATTTGCAGTGGTCTGATACTCCTTCCATTTCAATATTATCGCTTGCACAGTGCTCCTTGGGATGTTTAAAGCTTGGGAAATCTTTTTGTATCCAAATCCGGCTTTAAACTTCTTCACAACAGTATCTCGGACCTGCCTGGTGTGTTCCTTGTTCTTCATGATGCTCTCTGCGCTTTTAACGGACCTCTGAGACTATCACAGTGCAGGTGCATTCATACGGAGACTTGATTACACACAGGTGGATTGTATTTATCATCATTAGTCATTTAGGTCAACATTGGATCATTCAGAGATCCTCACTGAACTTCTGGAGAGAGTTTGCTGCACTGAAAGTAAAGGGGCTGAATAATTTTGCACGCCCAATTTTTCAGTTTTTGATTTGTTAAAAAAGTTTGAAATATCCAATAAATGTCGTTCCACTTCATGATTGTGTCCCACTTGTTGTTGATTCTTCACAAAAAAATACAGTTTTATATCTTTATTTTTGAAGCCTGAAATGTGGCAAAAGGTCGCAAAGTTCAAGGGGGCCGAATACTTTCGCAAGGCACTGTATGTCCCTCAGATTACACAGATCCACAAAGAATTTGAAAATAACCCAATTTTGATGAACTCCCATATCTACTGGGTGAAATTCCACAGTGTACCATCACAGCAGCAAGATGTGTGACCTGTTGCCACAAGAAAAGGGCAACCAGTGAAGAACAAATACCATTGTAAATAAAACCCATATTTATGTTTATTTATTTTCCCTTTTGTACTTAAACTATTTGCACATCACTACAACACTGTATATAGACATAAGTGTAATGTTTACAGTTAATATTTTATTTTTATTTCACCTTTGTTTGTTATCTATTTCACTTGCTTTGGCAATGTTAACATATGTTTCCCATGCCAATAAAGCCCATGAGAGAGACAGAAAGTTAGAGAGAGTCAGGCTGTTTATCTTCTGTCTAGTCACCACGGTAACTAACCTACTTTTAATCAATCATGTAGACTATGGATGTCGATAGAGAGAGAGAGGGCAAGAGGGAGAGAAAGCGAAAGATTGAAAGAGCGGATGAAAGCCCTCAATTCCTGAGTGACGTACCTTATTATAATTGAATGGCTTTCTATAGAGCTTTACATTGTGTATAGGAAACATAGAGGCATGTGTATGTGTGTGCATGTGTGTTTGTCTGTGTGTGTGTATGTGTGTGTGGGTGTGTGTGTTTATGTGTGTTTGTCTGTGAGTGTGTGTGTATGTGTGTGAGTGAGTGTGTGAGTGTGTATGTGTGTGTGCATGCGTGTGTGTGTGTGCTGATGCAGAGAGATGTGAGAGGGACACAAGTGTACTGTATCTGGTGAGGTGGTATGTATTTATGTGAGGAGTGAAGAAGAAGTACATCTTTAACCTCTTTCACACGGACACACACAGACACATACATGCACACACACACACACATACATACACACAATCACACACATCATTAGGAGAATGAATGGTCTTGTTTTTTTAGAGTCTAGCCCTGTGAAAAAACGAAAGAAACTCTGTCCTTCACTCTCGTTACCGGCAAAATAAATATAGTACAGCCAAGCATGATCAGACTGCAGAGAGAGAGAGAGGAGGAGGGAAAGAGGGGCAGCGCAACACATTCATCCATTTTTCATAGCTCTTCACCGCAGCTGAACCTAGTGGACCGGTGAGAGGGAGAGAAGGGGAGAGAGGGAGAGAAGGGGAGCGAGGGAGAGAAAGGGAGAGAGAGGGGCAGCAGGAGCCGGGGGTATGTGGACGAGAGGAGGGAATTCCTTTACTTCCACCCCTCAGCACAAACTTCCCCCTCTTTTTCCCAGGTCCTGTTCAGCATTCTTATTCATCATTTTTATTCATTTCAATTGATCGTTAGATGTGAGTCTGCCTCCTGCAATGTAGCCTACGCCTCATTACAAACGCCAAGATTGAAAATTCCTTTGGATACTTGATTGATTAATTGATTGACATAGCTATGTACCATGTACTAATGTGTGATTAACAACATTGAGACTCATAATAATATGGCTTTTCATGGATCTGACTGTCAGACAGGTATTCCACCTCATACAACACATCACTGTCACTAACGCCATGGCAACTACCCTGAGGGTGGGGGTCAGAGGTCAAGGTGGTAGGTAGAAGCTAATCACAGGCTGAGAGATCATCAGAACAAGTGAGGTGATTTGCTGTCCAAATAATTACAATGTAATTACTGTCCTCCACCAATCTTTAAGCAACAATAATCTCATTATACAGAGTTTGTACAGGAAGCTCATCCTGAGTTTATAAGGAAGTGCACTGGAGATGTTGTACCCACTGTGACTATTAAAACCTACCCTAACCAGAAACCGTGGATGGATGGCGGCAGTCGCGCAAAACTGAAAGCGCAAACCACCACATTTAACCATGGAAAGATGTCTGGGAATAAGGCTGAATATAAACAGTGTAGTTGTTCCCTCCGCAAGGCAATCAAACAAGCAGAATGATGGTACAGGGACAAAGTGGAGTCGCAGTTCAACAGCTCAGACATGAGACATATGTGGCAGGGTCTACAGGAAATCACAGACTACAAAAAGAAAACCAGCCATGTCACGGACACCGACGTCACGGTTCCAGACAAACTAAACACCTTCTTTGTCCGCTTTGAGGATAATACAGTGCCACTGTCGCTGCCCGCTGACAAGGACTATACCCCCCCCTCCTTCTCCGTGGCCAATGTGAGTAAAACATTTAAATGTTTTTACCCTCGCAAGGCTGCTGGTCAAGATGGCATCCCTAGCCACGTCCTCAGAGCATGCGCAGACAAGCTGGCTGGTGTGTTTACGGACATATTCAATCGCTCCCTATCCCAGTCTGCAGTCCCCACATGCTTCAAGATGGCCAACATTGTTCCTGTACCCAAGAAGGCAAAGATAACTGAACTAAATGACTATCGTAGCACTCATTTTTGTCATCATGAAGTGCTTTGAGAGACTAGTCAAGGATCATATCACCTCCACCTTACTGGACCCACTTCAGTTTGCATACCGCCCCAACAGGTCCACAGACAATGCAATTGCCTATCCCATCTGGACAAGAGGAATATCTATGTAAGAATGCTGTTCATTGACTCATCATCAAGCTGGAGGCCCTGGGTCTCAACCCCGCTCTGTGCAATTGGGTCCTGGACTTTCTGACGGGCCGCCCCCAGGTGGTGAAGGTAGGAAACAACATCTCCACTTCGCTGAGCTTCAACACTAGGGCCCCACAAGGCTGTGTGCTCTGCCCCCGCCTGTACTCCCTGTTCACCCACGATTACGTAGCCATGTACACCTCCAACTCAATCATCAAGTTTGCAGATGACACAAGAGAAGTGGGCTTGATTACCAACAATGACGAGACAGCCTACAGGGAGGAGGTGAGGGAACTCGGAGTTTGGTGTCAGGAAAACAAACTTTCACTCAACATCAACAAAACAAAGGAGATGATCGTGGACTTCAGGAAACAGCAGAGGGAGCACCCCCCTATCTACATCGAAGGGACAACAGTGGAAAAGGTGGAAAGTTATAAGATCCTCGGCATACACATCACAGACTGACTGAAATCGTCCACTCACACCGACAGTGTGGTGAAGAAGCGCCTCTTCAACCTCGGGAGGGTTTGGCTTGTCACCCAAAACCCTGACAAACTCGTACAGATGCACAATCGAGAGCATCCTGTCGGATTATATCACAGCCTGGTACGGCAACTGCACTGCTCTCAACCACAAGGCTCTCCAGAGGGCTGTGCGTTCTGCACAACGTATCATCGGGGGCAAACTACCTGCCCTCCAGGACACCTACAGCAACCGATGTCAACGGAAGGCCAAAAAGATCGTCAAGGACAACAACCACCCGAGCCACTGCCTGTTCACACCCGAGCCACTGCCTGTTCACACTGACACGGCGAGGTCAGTACAGGTGCATCAAAGCTGGGACCAAGAGACTCAAAAACAGCTTCTATCTCAAGGCCATCAGATCACTAACTCAGAGAGGCTGCTGCCTACATTGACATGCATCACTAGTCACTTTAAACAATGCCACTTTAAGTAATGGCACTTTAAAAATGTTTACATATCTTGCGTTACTCATCTCATGTGTATACTGTATCTCATACCATCTATTGCACCTTGCCTATGCCGTTCGGCCATCGCTCATCCATATATTTATGTGTACATATTCTCATTCACCCTTTTAGATTTGTGTGTATTAAGTAGTTGTTGCACAATCATTTCGCTACACTTGCATTAACATCTGCTTACCATGTGTATGTGACCAATACAATTTGATTTATCAACAACATTCCAAGAAAACAAGATAGAATCTTTCATTGCATTGTGATTTAATTAAACTCTTGAATAATACAAGTAATTATTTACAGTAGTACATTTGGCCTAATGAAATGTTTTGCTAACTACCATTTCCCGGCCTCTAACAGCGTGTTTGTGTGTGTGTGTGTGTGTGTGTGTGTGTGTGTGTGTGTTTGTGTGTGAGAGTGTGTGTGTGGACCTGGCCTAGGAGAGGAATTATAGATAACCTTTCAGATGCTAATTGTCTCCCTGCTGGCGGCCTCCATATCTTCCCAAGTCAATTATGCTAACACAACATTTGTGCTACAAAGTTGGATTTTAACCTGTGCACGGCCACAAAGGACACACAAGGAGAAGGGTTTGGATAGAGAGAGATTACCACTGTATATACGATCATGTGTGTGCATGCGCACCCTTGTTTGTTTGTCTGTGTGTGCACTTTTGTGCTTGCATGTGTGCGTGTGAGAGAGTAGTGTAATTCTGATTACAACCTTACATCTTCCTCCATCCATCTCTTCCTCTCCCTCTCCACATTGCAAGGCCTCTTATTCATTAATAATGAGATGCATTAAAACGGGTTGGCCCTGGTGCCCTCTCTTCTCTCACTGATTACACTATAGACCTGTGTATGCTAGTGCCCAGACCATCATATCCCTAATACAACACAGAACAGTGCACAGACCTGTGTATTCTAGTGTCCTGACCATCATATCCCGAATACAACACAGAACAGTGCACAGACCTGTGTATGCTAGTGTCTAGACCATGAAATCCCTAATACAACACAGTACAGTGCACAGACCTGTGTATTCTATTGTCCAGACAATCATATCCATTTTGACTATTATTATTTTTTACATTTCATTAACCAGGTAGGCTAGTTGAGAACAAATTCTCATTTACAACTGTGACCTGGTCAAGATAAAGCAAAGCAAACAACAACACAGAGTTATACATGGAATAAACAAGCATATAGTTAATATCACAATAGAAAATGGCGTGAGGAGGTACGGAAATAAATAGGCCATAGTGGCAAAGTAATTACAATTTAGAAGATTAACACTGGAGTGATAGATGAGCAGATGGTGATGTGCAAGTGGAAATACTGGTATGCAAAAGAGCAGAAAAGTACATTAAAACAATATGGGGATGAGGTAGATAGATTGGATGGGCTATTTACAGATGGACTATGTACATCTGCAGCGATCGGTTAGCTGCTCAGATAGCTGATGTTTAAAGTTAGTAATGGAAATGTAAGTCTCCAGCTTCAACGATTGTTGCAATTCGTTCCAGTCACTGGCAGCAGAGAACTGGAAGGAAAGGCGGCCAAAAGAGGTGTTGGCTTTGGGGATGACCAGTGAGATATACCTGCTGGAGTGCATGCTACGGATGGGTGTTGTTATCGTGACCAGTGAGCTGAGATAAGGCGGAGCTTTACATAGCATAGACTTATAGATGACCTGGAGCCAGTGGGTCTGGCGACGAATATGTAGCGAGGGCCAGCCGACTAGAGCATACAGGTCGCAGTGGTGGGTGGTATAAGGAGCTTTGGTAACAAAACGGACGGCACTGTGATAAACTGCATCCAGTTTGCTGGGTAGAGTATTGGAAGCTATTTCGTAGATGACATCGCCAAAGTCGAGGATCGGTAGGATAGTCAGTTTTACTAGGGTAAGTTTGGCGGCGTGAGTGAAGGAGGCTTTGTCCATAATATAACACAGTGCATTGCACAGACCTGTGTATGCTAGTGTCCAGACCATGATATCCCTAATATAACACAGTGAATTGCTGGATGAATGGAGTGCCCATCGGACCTAAGCCACTAGCCAAGCTGCAGAATTACTACAGATGAGAACAGGGAGACTTTTGCAGGATGTAGACTGATGCCCTATCCCATTGTCGATGACCACAATATAAATGTCCACCTTTCTCCATCTCTCTCTCTCTCCATCCTGCCTCGATCTAACCCTGTACTGTATGTATTTCCTTGCACAGTCAGCCGTTTCCACCCAATAGAGTCCTAAAGTAGCAATGCTTTGCTGATTGTCATGATCACAACCTGAATACAGCTAGTCCATGTGGGGAGGATGGAGAGTGGAGTAAAATGTAATGTGCAGAGAGAGATGATGAGGGAGATAAAATAAGATAGATTGAGAGAGAAAAAACAAGATAAGAGCAGCAACTTGGCGGCACCGAAAAACTGACAAGAGAGAAAAGGTGTTTAATGAAAGAGAAAACAGATATAGGGGAAATATAACGAAGGACAAAGTGAGAGTGAGTTTGTGTTACATCATGGAGGATTTCATGACTGCTGGTTGCTTGTTACGCGTTGGCAGGTTTTGTCACACTGTTTGTCACTTGGTGTCATGTCGCAAGTTGTTGTATCATTGACATGAAGCAGTATCATGGCAACCATGATGTTGTAACAGCTGTTGGTGGAAGAAGGTGAGAACCAAAGTGCAGCGTGGTACGTGTTCATGTTTGTTTCTTGACACTGAACACTAAATACAAAAATAACAAAGGGAATAACCGAAACAGTCCTGAAAGGTGAAAAACAATAAACAGAAATCAACTACCCACAAAACACATGTGGGAAAAAGCTACCTAAGTATGATTCTCAATCAGAGACAACGATAGACAGCTGCCTCTGATTGAGAACCACACCAGCCAAACAACAAAGAAATACAAAACATAGAAAATGAACATAGAATGCCCACCCTAGTCACACCCTGGCCTAACCAAAATAGAGAATGAAAGCCTCTATGGCCAGGGCATGACAGATGTGATGAACAGGGTTCGGGCGCGGTGTGTGCGTGTGTGTACATCTGACAATACATAGTCCATTGGGCTAAAATATCCGGCCTCCGTCCAGCAGTTCATTCCATATAGATATATACATGTACTAAATCTCTACACAACATTCTAACCTCAATGATGGAATAGCACATTAATATGTCAGTGGAGGATGAGGAGGAAGGAGTAGGAGAAGGAGAGGAAGGGTGGGTTCAAGAG